>NC_052109.1:3528370-3551904 GCF_012273895.1 Zerene cesonia
GTAATAAATGTTATTTGCAGTTAACAATTTTCTTTTTTCTTTATTACAATATTTATGGCAAGACTAGGTATAGAGATAGATTTACCTCACAATTTAATAACCTTGCAACTTAAAAAGAGCCCGTCCGAAGTTCATTCAATATGAATGTATATCGGTTTCCTTTCCCTCACCCTTCCCAGTCCATTCCTTCACTCCAGTCAGTAATGCTTTCCTTTTCAAATAATAATATTATTTTAATAATCAAATTAATAATTGTAAAAAAATATAAGACTCGAAAACAGCAAACAATGACGGGATAAAAACATTAATTACGTCATTGGGTGACGCGATACAATCGACTTGAATATAACTATTGCGTCGATATTTGATGCAATCCGCGTACCTGTATTAAAGTATTCCCACATTATAGACTCGCATCTACTTCACATACTCTCCACTGTTTCCAATACAAACTCTTATCGAAGTTAATTACAAACAGCAGCAGAATCCATAATATAATATACGTTTCACAAAAGGCACGAATAATAATATTTTGAATACCAAAAAACAATATTTAAGGAGATTGAATTTACCGGTCAAGCCCATTAGGGTAAGGATACAACAAGCAGTCCTTCTGGACAACGCTCGGAATTCGGATAGTCCTCAGGTTCCTCACTTAGTTGCCATAGGCTCCGGCCGTGTGATCACCGGAGATTTAATCAACACCGCCGCAAGGCGAGGTTGCTGGTGATTTTGCCATTTTTGGTTTATATTTTTGTGAAGGTTGTTGCGAGGACACAAAAAATATTTTAGTAGGCTTTTTATTTTCAGAAAGAAATTCCCGATTCAAAATACCAATGGCCAACGTCATATGCAATTTACAAAGCTCATATGTATTTATAGGTATATATTTACCTACAAAATAAAATTTGATTCCCCTAAGGTGATCTCAGAGGTCTGAGGTGTTAATAGTGCAAGTTAATGAATCACAAGTTAGTAACATTCACCTTAATTCGACGCAGACATAGACTCGTTAAGCAAATTGTTTTCTTTAATATGTAGCAGGTATTGAGGACTATTTAGTACATAATTTATATTGAATCTGGGTACAAAGAAAGTTATAGGTATTGTAGTGCAGTAGTAAATCCTTACCATACCTCATTTGTTATTTGTTAAATATGTTAGTTATTGCCGGTTTCACAGTTCTTGTACCGATATATTATAGTCTATCATTTTAGGTTAATAGGTACTTGATCTAAATTCTAAAATGGGACCCAAACCCAAATAAAACACCTCAATCGGAGATAATCAGCAAGTGATAATCAGTGGAGAGTCTAAGTTCCTTTAATGGGCTTAGTAGTAGGGGAGCCCAAGAGGGGATTTTGGGATGTACTCGAGCGCGTCAGATTATTATAATGGAAGGTACCTTACCTATTAATAAGTACCTCCAGAAAGTATGGGCAGTTGATATTGGTGGGTGCGCCTACAGGAGCCGCAGGAAATAAAAAAATATCGATAATTCTCTAAGGTTACGCTCAAATTGTCAGATTAGCGAAATTTGGATTTTTTGTGTTGTAAATAACCCGTAATATCTTTCTCTGACGCGCTCGAGTCATATTTTTTTTATATTTTACCTTTTATTCGTAGCCACGAAATTACCACATAAATCGTAAGTATAAGTTATATTTTATTTCAGTGATATGCCAGAGCATTCAAAATATCAAAATCTTACGTGCTTGAGTATTTCCACAGCCCTGTTTTTCTTTTATAATTAAAAAAAAAATCAAAAACCTTTTTCCACCGCTGAAATTGAAAACACTATAGGACTTTTTTTCTTGCTATCGCATAATCTGCGAATTCCAATAGGTTTCTGAAACGCTCGAGTAAATACACATTTAGCATCTTGGGCTCCCCTACTATAGAGTCTTATACACTGAGTGGATCTTCCGTTTATACGAGATTTATTCATCTTTTTGTAAATCAAATTATTCTTTTTTAACTTTACCTTGTATAAATAAATGTATTTTCTTTCTTTCTTTCTGATAAATTAAAATTTCTATCTACACTAATATTATAAAGAGGAACCTTTTTATACTATTGTATGTTGGTACCGTTATCACGCATAAACTACTGGACCGATTTATAAAATTCTTTCACCATTAGGAAGCTGAGTGAGAACTTAAATAAGTGACATAGGCTATATACACCACGGGCGAATAGTTAATATGTTATATAGAGATATACGATATACTCAGATTTATTGAGTATTTTTTTCATTTTAATAGAATTGTATACATTTATGTGCCAATAATAGGCCACTAGTGCAATAAAAATAATTACTTAGCGGTTCGATTATGCATGCTTGAATCATTGCGAGCAAGTACAAAATAATTAATATATATTGTAACATAAATAACTGTAATGTATAGATAATGGAAAATAATTATATAAACCTAATTTTAAACCATAGTTACTAATTAATATAATTTATAATTATGAACTTACAATTGTTAATGAGTGTTGTATTGGTCTAATTATATTTATTTTTCACATAGCTTTTGCACGTACACAAAAATTCATAATATTATATCATACTAGCTGCGCCCCGCGGTTTCACCCGCGTAAGTCCGTATCCCGTAGGAATATCGGGATAAAAAATAGATGTTGGCCGATTCTCAGACCTACCCAATATGCTTACCAAATTTCAGAGGAATCGGTCAAGCCGTTTCGGAGGAGTATAGAGACTAACATTGTGACACGAGAATTTTATATATAAGATTTATTATAATTCATTTAATCTTAGAAAGTGTTTTAAACTTTTTGTAAAAAATATGAGAGATTCAGTAGTACCACACATAATATAATGCTTTAGGAGTTTGCTACTTTGAATATAATGTTAGTACTTATTTCACGTATGTATTCATAGAACCAGTTGACCTTGGCAAATTGGCGAACTATGACCACAGCTCTTTAAATGTTGTGTATGTATCTACCATCTATTATTTTAGCATTGTTATCGTTGTATACGAATTAGATGCAAATGATAATAATATGAGAGTTACTTTAACTAAATGTACCTAAACTCAAAATAAAAGCAAAAACATATACAATTGTAGTGTGCCCTGCAAGCCTGAAAATAAATATTGCCTAAGAATTCAAATTCAAATGTAAAAAGGATGCAGATAAAATCATTTGCCTATGTATACTTAAACGTTATGTAGACTAATGTAGATTTGAGGAAATAGTTTGTCTATATCTATAACTAATAATACTTTTTGAACGATCCCTTCTTTGCCCGCAATATATCTTACAAACATTATTTTCTAAATTTTTTTAAACATTGCCAAATTTTGCCCAGTGATGATTCAACACACACAATAGATATGAGATAAAGCGAATTCAGTCTTTATGTAAATTCGAGTCAGATAGCAAGGGAAGATATTTTATTTTTCGGGTTTTGGATGGAAAGAGGAGATACAAGAATTCAGTCGACATAAATTGAGCGTTACTCGAGCTACCTACCCTACCCCTATTCTACTTTAATGTGCGACTTGTGAGTTCTCATCGTATAAAACTCAATAATAAGAGTTTCTTCTGAATTTTATCAGTCACCTTTTATATTTCATCAATATAGTGTATTCAGTACGTAAATGTTTGTTGTTTCAGAATAAAAATGTGACGCAAGAAAAGCAACATGACCATTCTCCTTTATAATTCTTACGAACTGGAGGAAAGAGCCTCGAGGCACCTTAACGTTTGGAAAGGTACACTAATCTAGCCATCTTCAACCCCATCTTTTAAAATTTATTTGAAAAAAAAAATATCTTAGTACCCCGTCATAGAGTGTTTAAGAGATTATGTAAAAATCGACATTAAGGATACCGTATCTACTTAATTTTTAACTGAAACCGAATAACATTGGTAATATGTATATAAATTACTTTTGGTAATAATCACCATTCATGACAATGTATTTGTTAAAACTAAGTACCTATACACAATTTCTCACACAAAATGTTTTCCCCATTTATAAATAGTCGTAATCAGAATTCGATAAACGTACATTTGCACCAGTTTAATAGCTCTTTTCTACAAACAACACTTACGATGGAATTTAAACATGCATTTATTTAATTTTATTACATTGCTGTCTTTAATAATACTGTGAGCAATAAAGCAATAGGTATAACTTAGAATTATGTTTCTAATTCTTGGAAGAATTAAACATTTAATTACCTATGGATAGATAGTGGTAATGGAAATTTTATCACAATATTGTTCGCAACGTAATATGCATTACCATGGAACGTGGGTATAAAAGTTAAAAATACTCTGGCAATATAGAGCAGGATATATGCGTCAAATGAGGCCGGTTTGTTGCGGCTACAACTGTGCTCTGCGGCACATATTGTGGGATACAATTCATGCTATCATTTTAAAAATGATTTTTCTATTATTTGGAATTTTAGTGGTTTTATTTTCATCTCTTAATAATTCTTCATAACGCATAATTCCTCCAGAACCAAACTACCCGGTTGTTTGGAAACGGTACCTGGGGAAACAGATATAACATGCAGAGACCCCTTTACTTTAAAATATAGTCAGGACTTTTAAAATTTTTTGTTATTAATTTTAATTTTGCGTTTAGACAATCCTTTCTAAAATGTTACATATTATAAGTTACTTTAAAATAATTTCCTTCTGTAATCTTACCATTTTTTTTGTTTCTAGCATGGCATCTAATATTGTATGCACTGGCGGCGGTGTTCGGAATTCTAAACTACGTGTTCCTACAAAATGCAATGGAATTGGTTGATAACAATTGCGTACTATTTCCACGCCAACTCGCTTTTCGAATGATCGATACGCCTACATTTGTGGATAATAAATCAAGTTTACTCAATGAAAGCAACAAAATTGCCAATAATAGTGCTCAATTCGATATCCTTATTAACAACATTACAGAAGAACATACTGAAAATGTTAAAAGGGACGTAGCTTTATTGAATGAAACGGAATCAAACAAAACCGGAACGAACTCGACGAGTATTAATATTGATGACAATATACTTTCTGGTAAGAAATTGCTTGATTGTTGAATTATATTTGCTGCGGAAAAACATATTTTGCAAGCATGGTACATTTGTCCTGTGTGTTTAATAGCCCCGTTTGTTGTCTAAAGCATCAATTTAATTATATTAAATAGGTAATTGAAACCTTTAAAAAAATTATGTCGCTTTGCAGCTGACGAAAGCCAACGCATAGTGTTGGACACTTCTCGGACATTGTTTGGACACGACAGCGACTGTCAATATTCTGAGTATATTCCGGTCGTGTCTGTAATCTTCGCGGCGGCATGGGCTACCTTATTTACGATGTGTCCTGGTGGAGGACACTCTAGATCTGGGTAATTTAATTATATGTATTAGAATAATATTTTGTTGTATTTCTTTATTTTATATATACCTACAGTGGCACAGCGTAACTAGTCGTTCAATTATCATTTAACCATTCAATCAAACCGCTGGGTGACTTGGACTTGGTGAGTGACTTGGTCTTTTATTCAGTCTTCTGACAATATTGATATTATATTATATCACGGAATTTCACAATCGTTTATATTATGATGTAATTAATTTGTGCTATTACCTAAATAAGTGTGTATTTATTAAATAAACTCCAATTTAATTTATCTGTTAATATAGATATTTTATTTTGGGTCTATAACTTTTCAGTCTCCAGCAGCCGTGGCGAATATTAGCGCCTGCGTTAATATTTGCCATCGTAATGGTTGGACTGACTGGACACAGTTTTGCCAGAACCAATATGGGAATACAAGACTTCTGTGCAGCGTTTTACAACGTCACAAATGCAACGACGTAAGTATGATTTTTTGTATTTTTATAGGTATATTTTTTTTAATTCTAAATCATAAATTGCATACACGTACCTAGCGCAAGCAGTATAGTTAAATAGGACTTAGATATATATTAAACCTGAACTTAATAAATAAATCCAGCGGAGGAGGCTTAAAAGATTTGTTTTAGGTTCTAATAGTTTTTCTCCAAATAAAAGTCATTTAATATATTCGTCTATTGTTTATTCCTATATATTTAACGCTGACCTTCAAGCTGTACACACATAATATACTTAGGTATAACATTTTTAAAATCGCAGCTGTTCATCCGTGGACCAATACCTATTGCGCTCGGTAAACGCAACATGGTCGTGGGGCGGACGCGCGGCGGCGACGCGTGCGGCGAGCGCGGGCGCCTGGGCGAGCTGGGCGAGCGCCGCCGCTCTCTTCCTCGCGCGCTGCCTCGCCGCGCCGGACTTCCGCGTGCGACGCACCGGGGTCTATTTGAAAGATCCAAACAATGTAATGCTCATGACTTAACTACTTTATGATGTGTCATTGATATCGGAAGACTACACGTGATATATAATAAATATGTAGTCTGGTATATACCATTAGAAGGAATAAGAGGCGATGAGCTAACATAGTATATGAAAAAATATTATAAGATAATATAAATAACGTTATCAAAAACTTTTGCTTAAAAGCATAACTGAAAA
This sequence comes from Zerene cesonia, assembly GCF_012273895.1. NCBI lineage: Eukaryota > Metazoa > Arthropoda > Insecta > Lepidoptera > Pieridae > Zerene > Zerene cesonia. The sequence goes on from NC_052109.1 coordinate 3,534,926, forward strand.
GAATTATGTATGAGAATGTGATTTTTTACTTTCACCATAAAAATTCTTGCCTTTCATTAAAAAAAACAGCAACTTTCGTTTAATTACCAAAGAATTTGTGTCGTTGGAGCGGGTAATGAATTTTAAACCGATTTTAACTAGAATTTTTATTTTTTTTTATTCTTGTACCACTATAAATCATGTAATCTTTTATCCCAAGACCTATCGGTGCCTAAGCTGAGTCGGCTGGCTAGTTAGTAGTATATTTATCAATACTAATTTAATATTTTACTTCATAATTTACAGAAACTAACACCGTATCTGAAGAAAACAAAGCGTGTGGTATCTAATTCTCCAAGTAAATTACGAGATAACGTATCTATCCAATCAGAGCCAACGGTTACGACGGAGTTAGTGACAGCTTCCATAGAACAAGGCCAGGACACGGCGCCGGCCTCATTGCAAGTTACGCCCGTTAAAACTGCATTTAAGGAATCTATTGAAATGACCACATCGCCCTAAACTATATTTTTATTAATAATTATGACCTAATTTTAATTTTCCAATTATAAGTAATATATCTATTCAGAGCGCTTATATTCTAAATGCCTTATTAAAATTGTATTATATACACAGCCACCATTTAAAGTAAAATGTAATGTTTGCTTAAGTATAATGCTCAAAACTTTTTAATATGTTTGAATGCATGTGTTAGATTTAAAAATTCGCTCAAAATATATTCGATGTTCTTTGCCATGCCAAGGATAATTGTTCATAATAAATGCTCAGGGCTCATAATTAATGTAATTTATACTATAATGGACATATTCGTCCATAAAAGTTCTAAACATTACCTAATATATACCTATGTAACTTTACTATAATATGTACCTATATAATAAATCTATTAGAAATAGATGACCATACATATACATACTTTTATACATTGTCTATGAAATATATGTTTCCTCATGTCCCTACGTGAAATGCCTAAAATGAGTTGTTACTGTAAAGTGTATGTCTTTTAATAAAGGATATGTTTAATTTAATTTATTTACCATCCATCCCAACATCATCTTTATAACTTAATTATCCAGTATTAACAAAAAAAAATTATTATTAGTAAGTTGTATTAAAGCAATAAAAACAATAACAAGAAAATTTTAAATTTCGCGCTATGATATAAGCTAATTGCGTAGAACGCATGCGCCAGTGATAAATTATTTATAATTGCTAATCAAACAATTAAATAAGCAATATAAAAACCAAATCTATAGACCAATACTGACCTAACAATAAAAAATAATCAGTTTCAGTTTAAATGAGTGTAAATGAGGTGCTAAGGTGCATTTTTTGTTTAAAAAATTATTAACTAAAAACCTATAGGCGACTGAACAAAAATTATTGTGGAATTACACATACCTATCGATTAAGGTTATTTATATTTTAAAAATCCTTGGATGGGATGCTAAATTTGTGTAGGCATCAAAAAAAAATAATGCATAATGCTTCCAATTTGATATGATAGAAAAAGATCAGAAATATCGTAAAACTTTTTCTCAATGGTTTAATATCATGCTAATGTGAGTAATCATTCTGATTTTTTCCAATTATTCTTCATGCAACATAGTTTAAGCAAAAATAAACCTACGTAAGTACCATAAAAAATAAACTCGTTATGAATGTCATTTGTCATTGTCAAATGTCTTATGTCAATTTTTGTTTTGATAATTGAAACTTAAAATCATAGCAAGGCGCAGGCATATCGTAATAGATTTTTAAATATATGAATATTGCAAGTCTTTAAGCACTAAGTGTATTAAATAAACTGAGAATACATATTAAAAATATAATTTCAATGATATATAACTATAGGCATTATGATCTCACTTCATCAGGTAAATAAATATTTTCATAAGCCGCATTATGTAAAGCAATATTTACGTTTCGTTCATAATGTTAAAGAGCCTCCTAAAAAAATCTTGTACCCACTTCATAATAGAAGCTTACTTAAAATTACTGGGAGTGAAGCCTCACTTTTCCTGCAAGGACTCATAACAAATGACATGAGACATTTTGAAGAGAGTGCTAAATCTGTTTACGCTATGTTCTTAAATAATAAAGGCAAGGTTTTATACGACACTCTTATACATAAATGGGATGATGAAAACTCTTTTATCTTGGAATGTGACCAAAAAATTGCACATTTACTTGAGAAACATTTAAAAATGTTTAAATTGAGACGGAAAGTATCCATAGAAGATGTAAATAAGCAGTTTCGACTTTGGAATATAATCACTCCAACAGATTCAATGTTAAACGAGAATGTAGATACAAAAAGTGAGGTAAACATATACAAAGACCCTAGATTGTCTGATCTAGGATATAGGTTAATAGCAGCGGCACCTTTGAGTGGATCTGAGATAGTAGCAAGTATTGGAAATGATGTAGCCATTGAACAAAGTGATGATGGCTATAAATATTTAAGGTATAAGTTGGGAGTAAGTGAAGGTGCTGATGATTTGCCACCAGGCACAAGTTTTCCTTTAGAAGTTAACTGTGATTACCTCCATGGAGTCAGTTTCCATAAAGGTTGTTACATCGGGCAGGAGGTCACAGCTAGAGTACATCACACAGGAGTTGTTCGTAAGCGAATAATGCCCATCAAATTCACCAATGTAATTGAGGAAGACTTAGAAAAGGATTTAAAAATAATAGCCTGTGAGAATCCTAAACTGAGTTTGGGTAAACTAAAGGGCATCGTAAAGAATTATGGATTAGGTCTTTTGAGAATCAAGGAAGCAATTGATTACAAAATACTAAATGTTGGTCATTATTCAGGAGAAGCTGTAAAACCTGATTGGTGGCCAATGGAAGCTCCCAAAGAAGTCCCTAAAACTGAATAACACGGACCACAAGACTCAAGTGTGACAAGAGATCAGACAAGCACATGTGGGTATTATTGAGTATTATAAAATGCAAATGTACATTATATTATGTAATTGTTTTTCATAATTCAATTCAATAAAATATTATACTTTTATTGTGTAAGTCATTATAAAATGATTGTAAAGACTAACCACGTTTTATAATTGTAGAACAATGGAAACAACCAAACAAAAAGTAGATGAGACCCCCATGCATTATGATTTCACTTGTACTAGCTGTGGTCTCCAAGAAAAAGCACATTATAAAGGAACTAGTCCACCTTTCTCTCGTAATATAGAATTGAAATATAGCAGCTATATTATGAAAGATCCATTCAGTCCATCAGGAAGAGGAGAAATAATGGTTCTCGGAGCAGACTGTGCATTGTGTGACAAAGTAGTATGTATTAGTAAAGAATGTAGTATTTTTTATTGTAAATCCTATTGTTTACAATGTGCAAAAGCTTCCATTGATATTTTCCCTGCTGAAATTAAAAGTAAAATAATGCAACAATGTAAATAATTATCTAGCAACAGCAAAGCAATAAAACTGATTTTAAAAATGTTACTGTTTAATTTTCGACATCCCATTAATTTGAATAACAATGAACATCGAAACATCATTATAAGAGTTGTGGGTCCTCCTTTTCTTTCACGCAAAATAGGCGCTTGACGTCGAGTTGCGGAAAACGAGCCCGTATTATTATTATTAAGAGTTGTGGGTGAAAAATAATAAACAAATATATAAAATACTGTTTACTTTGGCTTTCCAGTCCGATTTACAGTATTTTTAATTTTTACAAATGAATTATAGTAACACAGTTTTATTAAATTGAACTTTTATTACAAATCACTAAGTATAATACACAAACGATTATACAAGGTCATATTCCGCAAATACTATGAAAAGCTTATATGTTGCGGCACAATTTATGTGAAAATTAATATTAAATCTTAAAATAAAGATAATTACAGTGTAGCTATAGTAATGTTAGATATATATTAATAAGCTCTAAAATCAGGACAAAATTAAATATACATTTTGTCTCATTAACCATCCACTCAACTCTGATTGTTAGCACCACATTACATCATAACCCTTTTAGAAAATCGACCAGTGACTCTAACAATCCAAAACATCCAAATGCTTATTATTTAATAGCTATTACGTTTAGATAAACATTTAAAACCGACTAATATTGCTTCATACGATTCCTAATTATTTATGGATTTTTAAAAATGCTATCCGCTATATTTATATGTAAATGACAAGACTCTGCGCTAACGCATTTTACAGTAGATTTGCGCCTCCGTAACTTTCATACAAACATCGCTACCCAACGATTTGATTCGGTTAACGCAAGCCTTATATCATCTAGTACTGTACTTTCCTTACTTTAGATAAAATAAGACGCCTTTAATTTTAAGTTTTATTACTATAACAGAACGATCCTGATTTTCTACGAAGATAATGAATACGTTGACATCCATAGGTGCGGGATATAAAGTAACAGACCGAACAATTTACGCATGCACGATACGAATTGTTTGTCTGTTGCCATTATAAAAAGACATATTTCGGTAAGATAACTCGGCAGTGTAATTGTTACCATACGCATCGTTCATAAGATCGCAATCAGAATAATAGAAGAACAGCGCACATAACTAATATAAATGACGGTAGATGTAATGCGAACATAGATGTACAAAATATATTATACTCATATTGAGCTATGTACAAAAATGTGTAAAGCAATTTTCTAAAAGTTTCTAATAGAAGCGACACGCTGTAGACAGCTTTTCTTTATCTCGTTAATCAATATATTTTTTAAAATCGATACAAAAATACCATGTTAATTATTGATACGAATTTAAAACGTAAAATTTAGACAAATCATATATCTATTTTGGTTTTACTACCGATTTTTCAACCATCGAATAATGAATAAAAAAAAAACAAAAAATACTCCATGAACTGCCAGCGTCTTAATTAAATTACTTAATTATTATTTATTTACTTAAAAATGTTTTTCACATCGATAACAACAAATTTACGAGTTTACAATTATGTCGAAATTTTATCATATTATTTTATACCCTATACGTTGGTACTGGCCTAGGTTAAAATCGCGATGGTTTAAATGAATAAAGGTGTTTGGACGGGTGTAAAACTTACGATAGGTATAAAATTATCATACATTCATTAGTACTGGGATTATCTAAGCAGGCAATTTTACATTCTACTTAGGTCACACACACACACTTAAACTAGGAAATCATTCACAGCCGTAACACAATTTTGACGAAGCAATTTGCGAAAACCAAATAGCTTTAGAGCAACCTCTATTATCTATCAATACTTTACCAACTTCAGTAACCAAATAACGAAACCACTCTTCCTCACGTGTTATTACGGTGTACGTGTTTATAATTACTGAACTAGTTTAATAATTTTAAAATAATATATATGAAAACTACGAGATTCCTACACAGGACTTATCGAGAAGATAATGTTTCTCTTCGAAAAGTTATTCGGAACTAAAAAATATTTTGAAAATACTACAACTGTTTTTAGGATATAGCATATAAAAGTTAATGATAAAATTTACCAACTATTTCTACAAACACGATCTCCTCATAATATACATCCTAAAACTTAAATCCAAAACAGTCTTAAAAGAGTAAAATTGAAATTAGGTACATCGAAACACTTTAATGTTAAATTTTGATTGAATGCGAAATTTCCGAACTTAAATACATAGAATTTAAAAATTAGTACAGTCTATTCATAGTTATATATATCAGCTGTTTCTGACGGGTAAAACAAAGAAAAGACTGTACGAAATATGGAAAATAAGAATGGTTATTGCGAAAATAAACATATAATTTTTTTAGATAGTTATTTATATCTAAAATAATAATGACGAATACTCATAATTTTATTTTTTAACTGTATGCCTATTTATAATATTATACAAGTGTGAGGTACATTAAAGTTGACTTTCGTGTGCATTGTGCATTACTTGATGCCGAATTAAACACGCTTCACCTTGTGGGTGAAGGTGGCCAAAGCACGCGAAAATGAACTTTCAGTATTTTATAAACGAAATTAATGTACTATAATTTTGGCATGAAATAATACGTTTATTTCGCAATAAACACACATGTAAGACGAAACCAATAATAATCCATCGCCTATTTTGGCCATAACGTACATCCATTGTCTCGTCATGGCTAAATAACTCTCGTATTGCATATTGTGATGTGGGATATGGAATGTAGCATACATTTACACCAATTGTACATCATTATGTACAAAATTAAATTTTACATAAACTATACAAAAACAATTCCTTCGTTCAAACACGTTCAACAGAATTGGCGCAATATCAATTTAAGCAACACATAAAGCGCCATCTAAAACAACACTCAACGCACTTAAATTTACTTAATTCAATAAAAAATTGTGATAAATATATTTAATAACCAATAAAATCGCTGCACTAGCCGTTAATAGCGAGTAACTAACTAAGTTTTACCGCAAAATACACGAATGCTCGTACATACGAAGATAATAACAAACTGAAGTTCGTGCAACCTCGATATACTTTCACTTTATTTTGAAAAACAGACTCCAGGAGGAGTTTGTTTTTCAGAATGGCCAAACTGATATCAATTAAGATATAAAATAAACACACACTTCACAGAAAATGAAAAATAGGTACATAAATTTTCAGATTAACTCTAAGAGATATAAAATTGGACTCGGTATGTCATCAAAGTCCATGTACCACACTTCGTACTTTACATTACTCATTATGAGCAATCAGTTTCCATTTGGAGATGTATTAGTATATATGTATAAGTGCGCGTTTGTCTTGCTATGTATAGCAGATAGCGTGACACCCGAATATTATTATGTAATGCATATAACGTAACAGTGAATTCAGAGTTCCAATATTAGAAAAGCAAGGGTAATAATAGTTTTGCCATAACAAATTATTGTTCAGAGCAATATAAATTATAAAATTGTAGTATTTTTCACAATTAGCTTTGGATAGTCTTTTAATCACGGTAGTAACATCAAAAACATCTAGTCACAAATTTAATTTGTCACGTGAAAGTCTCTAAACACACGTAGACTCGTGAGTAATGTCCAACATATACGTTATATATTGACAGACGTACTGCCCAAAGTCCCACTTACGTGCAGATAACGCGAAAAACCCGTGATGGACATTTCTGTTACGCCCTCTTTATTTATTCGGCGTATGTAGATTGTAGATTTGATAAAACGATTACACGGAGTTACACGATAGTGCCTGTGAAGCACTCACACGGAGACCATGACGGGTATGTGAGGGGTGCACGACGGGGCGGGTACAGTGCTGGTACGCAACGAGTACGTAACGGTTACGCGACGGGTACGCGACGAGTACGCGACAGGAACGTAACGGGTACGCGACGGGAGCGAGTCTACACGTTGAACATGTTGAGCGTGCGCGCGGTGAGGCGCCACGGGGTGAGCGACACTCAGTCGGCGCGCGCGGCCCGCCCGCGGCTCGCGCGGCTCGCCAGCGCCTGCACCGCCTCCTTCACCTGCAATGGGGACGAGAGCCTGCTCAGCGATAGTGGATGTGAAATGTTATTGTGGCTGGAAGTATTGTAACAAGCACAAAATGTACACGGCATTTCGATAAAAGTTGTAAATTTAAAAATATAGCGCTTTTAGGTAATTTATACGACGAAAGAAGCTTACGAAACGTAGTTTCGTGTATCCAATAACTGGCATCGTGTGCGTACTATAATATCTCCTCTTCACTTTTGTTTCTACTACGCAGTGAGAACATTCGTGGGCTGACTGGAATAAGAAAGGATATCGACGAAGCCCATCAGCTAGAAGGAACGCACAAAGCAAAGTGAACACAAGAAGTGGCACTCACGAGCGCGATGTACTCGGCGCCCTGCGGCGGCGGCGGCAGCGCGGGCGCGTCCTCGGGCTCGTCGTCCGAGTCGGGCGGGATGTCGTCCAGCGCGTCCTCCGCGTCGCTGCCGTCCGCCGAGTGGCAGCGCGCCGCCTCCACCGCGCCGTCCGCGCCCCCGCCGCCGCCCGACCCGCTCGCCCCGCCCGACCCGCTCGCCCCGCCCTCCGCGGTCTCTTCCTCTGTGAACATATTATAATCGCATGTCACTCACACACCGATATAGACATTATTTGCTAATTAAATCAATCATATACAAACATTACATTAAATTAACTTAATTAAAAATAAATTTAGAAAATATTATTTTAACCACGTGTGTGTGAATTTTTACGAAATTTCTCTATGTTTATTATTTACGTAAAGTAAAAACTAAAGTTCCATCGAGCATAGAACACCCCGTATTTATAAAAAATGTCGCCACGCAGCGCCACTCACCTTCGAGCGAGAAGGAGCGCAGCTGCAGCGCGGCGACGGCCCGCTGCAGCGCGGCGAGCGCGGCGGGCGGCAGCGGGCCCGCGCTGGCCAGCAGCAGCGCGCGCAGCGGGCCCAGCAGCGCGCCGCTCGCGCAGCCGCCCAGCTCCTCCGCCAGCGCCTCCACCGCGCCCGCGCCCGCGCCGCCGCCGCTCACCTGGCACACCTAGTTGGGCGACACCGTTGTACAGTTTACTATTTCTGTTAAGCGCTTCATAATAATTAATCGTTACCAAGATTTCTTCTCAGTTAATAATTATCTACTCACAATTCCACCGATTGGTCAATTCAATGTAATACAAAAACGTATACTTGTGTGTGTATGGTATAAATGCGTCACTCTTTTAACTGGTCCATATTATTTACGCACTGGTAACATTTTGCAATCTTTTTCCATTGAAAACCTTACCTTGGGATAATAATGTTGCATAAATTCGTAAATGGTGGGATCTTCTAAAGATTCTCTTTCATCTAAAAGGATTGCATCAATATATTCCGTTAACACGCTACACTCTAGGAGCATTTCTTCCAGTTTTGCGTCCGCCTAGAAGAGATAAACAAAATATTAACACACACATACAATTGTTTAAAACAGTGAGTAATAATAAGAATATAAGTACCGGTGTGTTAGCAATATCCCTCCAGAAAGCGGCGAAATAGTTGAATCTAAGTGGAACCGCTTCGAGCGCGCACAATGCTGACAATAGCACCAATTGCTCCGACATACAGCGCTGACTGCGCGCTACTCGACAGCACGTGTCTGTTAAAATAACATTTCATAAATTCATGTTTAGAGATAACCTAACAATTAACCACTTTTTTTATTGTATCAATATAGAATGCAATGAATTAACTAGTAATAATATGTACTTACATACCTTTATTGTTGTATGAAATAATTGCATAAGTAGACAAACTGTATGCAGTTCCATAGAATAATACAACTCTTTAAATCAAACAATTTGCTGAAATAGAATTAATAATCTTTCCAAATCTCCATACACCTCTTACTACTCTTAAAAGCGCACTAGATAAATGAAATAAAATAAAAATTCGCGGAGCGCACCTATGAACCGGTGGTAGGGTCGGTAGAGCGGCGGCGGCGCGCAGTGCGGGTGCGCGCGCGTGCGCAGGCGCGGGCGGGCCGGCGTGCGCGCCGCCGCGTGCGCGCCCGCCGCCAGCGGCACCAGCGCGCCCAGCGCCGCGCCGCCGCCTATCATCACCAGCTCGCGGAGCACGCCTGTAACGTTGCGCACAACAGAGGTTATGAAACATTTATTAACAAGTTATTTTTATTTTCAACAAAAGTGCCTTCAATTTGTCAGAATTAGATTTGGCTTAAACTTTTGTTTCTTTCAACTTAAATTCTGACAAACACATTTGAAGACAGTTTAAAATTATATAATAAGTGTAATTAAGAATACTCGCCTAGAGCAGCTTGCGGTAACAGCGCGGAGCGTTGATGCAAGTTTAATAGTGTTAGCAGTCGACGTGCGCACTCTGGCCAGTCCTATTTACAAATCATAATATTAAGGAATTATCGAAGCATTTAATTTATAGTTTTTGTATATCAATTTAAGTCTTAGTATATAGTATTCCTTGCGAGAGGTTACCTTGCAGGCTAGCAGCAGCGCGCGCGCCTCCTTGGGCTCGCGGCGCGTGCGCAGCGTGCGGCAGAGCGCGCGCGCCCAGCGCAGCGCGGCGGTGAGCTCGCCGCGCACGCCCGCGCTGCCGCCCGCCGCGCCGCCCGCGCCGCCCGCGCCGCCCGCGCCGCCCGCGCCCCCCTCCACGTACACCGCGTGCAGACTGTGTAACGCCTACCACACGATTTAATATTAAAATAAACAAAATATTCCTGAATACACATTTAGAAATTTTTAAAATTTAAAAGGATGTTAAACGCGATTTATTGGAGAAAAGGTAGAAATTGTTCATAAGTGACAGTTTTGGATCATCTTCAATACATATAACATTTCAGTCTGTCAGTGACCACACTCGAAACGTCGAGCTGTTTTTAATAATGTAATAATGTATTCTGTGCAAAATCCAATCAAAATTGTTTTGTTTCCAAGACAAAAGATTTTTCGATAAAACATAGTTATCATGATTAAATAATTTAAAGACTCCCAAGTTTAATAAATTTAACTGCTAATTACCAGAGATCACAAAAAAATGTGTTAAAGCAAATCAAAGCATAAAAACAACATCTTACTTCAAAAGTCATCTGCAATCCTCCGTTATAGACAACATAAAGTCTATCGTCCCCATTCTCTACCAGAGTGCAAAACGCCGATATTAACGTGGTCCACGACGTTCGCCCGTTCAGTCCTATAATGTTAAAAACTTATATCAACATTTTATACAACTCTGTACTGTCCAACAAAGATATTGCGGGGGCCGTTCTATTGTCTATCCAACATCTCATTTTCCATATCCTATACACAGACGCTATTGTCAAAGTAATGTGTCCGTTTGTTTCTCGGATTTCATTGATAAAACTAGCTTTAAAAAGTGATAAATATAATCTTTATTGAAGCGACGCCTGATTAACATTACTTTGTTAATTAGTTATTTTAAATTGTTTTATTTTTCCTCTACAATTCCCTACCCCCACCCCGAACGGCCCCCCGGCACGGCGGTACGCCTACCCTGCAGGTACGCGGCGAGCGTGCTGCGGCGGAAGGCGGCGGCCTCGCGCTCGTCGATCTCGGGCGCGCCGGCCGCGCTGCTCGCCGCGCCGCCGCCCGCGCCGCCGCTCGCGGCGCTGCTCGTGCCGCCGCGCGCCGCCAGGATGCGCGCCAGCCTGCGCGCGTGAATGATACTTTATTAGTATCCTAGTGTAGAAACTAACATGACAAATTCGCGAGAGCTCCCACAGCAATTTTCATATCACAAATTGAAAAAAAAAACATTTTTCAACTGTGTATGTCACATTGGAGAAATGTTTTTTACACCGGGTTATCATTTCCTTTGTTTACAAATGTACCAATCTGAATTGAAAACTTTACTTTTATTGTAAAGTTGTATGAAGTGTGTGTTGGTGTGAGCCCAAAAAGATCATTGCAAACTGAGCATCACTAAAATCGTCCCAAGTTAAAATTAGTATATCTATCTATGACGAGATTATCATGAATTAGTGTCGAGTAACTGCAACAGGAAGTACAAGGTACCTGAGCAGCTCGTCAGCGGCGGCGGGGTAGAGGTGCGAGTGCGGCGCGATGTTGCGGAACGCCCAGTGCACGTTCTGGTGCTGCGCGAGCGTGCGCGCGAACGCGCACGAGCGGCGGCAGCACAGCCGCAGCAGCGCGTAGTACGGCGGCAGCATCGCGCGGTTGTACGCCACCACCTCGCCGTCCTCGTGGTCCGCGCTGCACCGAAATAGCGTTACGTTTATAAGTGTGATGACCAGTTAAAAATAAAGCTTTAGGAACCATTCATATTTACAAAAATTATTACTGTTTTTGGGTCGCATATTTTATTTTTCCTTCCCTAAGTTTGGCTAATTATTATACATTTTTACCTAATATGTTTAACTTATGTGCATACCGTGTCAACTTCAAGAGGAATTTAAATTTTCTTAGAAATGTTGTACATGCAAGAGTATTATGTAGTAATCTCGTAAGTAGTTTAAATTCTTTTTTGTGGACCATTAAGAAATTATTTTTAATAAGATATCTTTTTCAAGTATTTCTATCAGAGTAATACTAACAGTATATAATTGAAGGCGATATGCTTTATGACCCTCGGGTTGGAAACGATCAGTTGCACGTTCTCCGGGCAATCCACGGACACGGTGTGCCAGAAGGTGATAAGCGCCTGCTTGTTAGGATGCACCGCCACCGACGGCTCGGAGATGCCCGGATGGTACAGGTCCCACAGGTCCATGAAGTATTGCCCGAACTGTGCGATAAAAGTATTTTATTATATAAATTAAAAAAATTTCAGATGGAATTTATTTACAATACTAACATGTATTGATAAAAAATATATATATTTCTAGCAAAAATAAGTTAATTATTTATGCAAGTAAGAAAATCAATTTACATCTAAATCAATTTTCTTTAGGGACAAGTAGGTGATCAGCCTTCTGTGTCCTGCCAGACCGAGACATTTTTTTTTTTTTTGTGCGTCCCCACCAGGAATTGCACCCAGGACCCCTCGGTTCTACGCTCACGCGTTAACCACTGTACCAAGGAGGCGGTCTCCATCATCATCCAATTTACATCTACTCACCATTAATTTTTCCACTCTGCTGACGACGCAGTAAGACATGACACCAAAGTACGCAGTCAGCTTCATAGTGCCGTGCACCGCAATGTCTGTGTACTTGCGGGCCGCTTTTAGCTTGCCCAATAACATCGTGTATACCTTGTGATCAAAGTTAAAGTTGTAATTTTTTTCCGTGTCTTTATCAAAATACCTTTTATGTAATATATTACGGAATAATTAATTTTGTGATGAATACACACTTACAATTCAATTGAGCACTTCATTAAAATTGCTGATGGAAAATTATTAAATTTAACGTTGATAGAATACTTTAAATACAATCATTTATACTTTACAAGGATATTTTTTTTTTCAAACTGTAAATAAATCGATCAGTACTACCCATTTGGAATACGAAATTGACATGCTCTATGAATATATATTTTCCCCTTTCCTAACGGGAAGTATATATCAGCAGTGTAGCGGTCACCTGGTGCAGCGTGTGGTGCGCGGTGTCGGGCAGCTTGGCGGGGTGCGCGTGGTGCGCGTGGTGCGAGTGCGGCGCGTGCGGCGAGTGGTGCGAGTGCGGGCGCGCGCGCGCGTACCCCGCGCGGAAGTGCTGGCTCGGCACCAGCGCCACCAGCAGCAGCGCCGCCGCCGCGCGCACCCGCGCCGCGCCCGCCGCCAGCAGCTGCGGCTCCACCCACCGCTCCGCCGTGCGCAGCGCCCACGCGTGCGCCGCCTTGTTGCGTGGCACCTGACGTGTATTACATGTTGTTGTATTCTATGGCGTGTGTGTCTAGTCAGACGATTGAAACGGAACCATTTTCATTAGATAAATTTTTATTTTTATTTTAGTTATTATGAATAAAGCATATTTTGCCACTAGGTACAAAAAAAAATGAATGTTCTTAATTACTTCTCATTAGAAATTTCCTTATTCACGTACAAATATATAACTACTACAACTTTCATAAATAAGGACAAATTCGACGACCAAAGCAGAGTGTGCGCACCTGCATGGCGAGCCACTCGAGCGCGGCGTGCGGGCACACGTCGGCGAGGTCCCACAGGCGCGCGAGCACGAGCTGCGTGAAGCAGGGCAGGCCGCCGGCGCCGCCGCCCCCGCCGCCGCTGCCGCCGCCGCTGCCCTCCACTAGCAGCGTTATCAACTTAAAAAACGGCCCGCAGCTCTGTAAAAACACCCCGATATCATTAAATCTATAAGTGTACGTGCGTTTGAAGTAGACTAGCTACAAACGAGCATTGGTAAATATGCAAAAATTATTGCGATTAGTCTGTATATATAAATAAATTAACTAAACATAAAATTATAAGACTACTAAAGCCAAGTTCCCTAGATTAGATAGAACAGGTCACATTTCATATCTTTAAAAAAAAAACTTTTTTAAAGATAAATGCTATTAAAATAGTACTGTTAACCCAAATAAAACACGACTAACTTCAGAGTGTTTAGCAATCGCCTGAAATATCATGTGGACTATCTTCTGTGCGAGCGGCTCGTTCCATCGGCAGAGCGCAAATATCAGCGAGCGCGTCTGCTGCAAGTTCAAGCAGTCTCGTGTTTGTTGGTAGAGAAAGGGAAACCCCTGCAAATAAAACGTTTTATATAATACAAATAAAGAATTTCAGGAAACTTTAAAATTAAAATTTGGTAACAATAAGAAAGTTAAAATACGTTAACATTGATCATGTTAAAATGAAACGTTTCACTACACAACTAGGTTATAACACGCTATTATAATACGCGAAGTATTACGCTATTAGGTATCGCGTATTACTTTGTACCACTATTCAGTTGCGCACCTTGGCATGCAGCAGCGCCTTGGCGTCGCTGTCGCCGAGCGCGAGCTGGCCGGCGGCGTCGCGGCTGCGCTCGAGCAGGCCGGCCACGAGCGCCACCATCTTGTCGAGCGCGCCGGGCCGCAGCTTGTCGCCGCCCGACTCGTTGTTGCCGCTGCCGCTGCCGCTGCTGCCCGCCTCCTCGGTCGGTGACTCCACCTGGGACACAATATTCATTCATAAATTTTCATGGGCGGTGGTTATCGCTCACCCTCAGGCGAGCTACCAGCTCGGTTGCCCGATATGTAAACGTTTATTCAGCAACAAAGTAGAGTCAATATGTATGCAGTATGACAACATTCAAAGTTTACAGCAACATATGTTGAGCAAGAGTTGATCAACAATGCTCATAAAATGTTTACCGTGAATCCGAAGCTCAACACATTACTTTTCAGCACACAATAGAGCAGATTACGTGTTATATATTATTTTTTAAGATGTACTTTATTCATTTTATACATTAGGTACTCGCCAACTTTAAACTAAGACAAAAGTATATAATAAAAGTCGATACAAATAAAAAATATAGCACCCATTCACGAATAATAAACCTTACTACTGGTTTTAGTGATTTTTAAGTTTATCCATTACAACCATACAAAAGAGTATGTTTCCTATATGTAAAATATGATTGTAGAAGAGATAAGACAACGTACCGTGTTAGAATTTTGTCCGAGATAAAAATTAACCATGCTCGATATGGCGTTGACCCGCAACATGAACCGCCCCTCTTCCTCTCCCATCTTGCTGAACTCGTACAGCAGACTGAAGTACTCCGTCAGGTGGCGCAAGTGGGACCGCGCTCCTGACTCCATCTGTTAAATAATACCAATTAATTAATGGATTTTTTTAACAAGTAACATATAAAAGAAATATATAATAGAAAGCATCAAAGAGGTCGAGTTATGAAATTTATAATGAAATTCGGTAATGTTTTAAGTCATAAAAAGATGATAATCTTTAAATTGTAGTTTGCAGAAACGTAATATATTATAAAACTTACCAATGATAACAACATCCTTATAAACCTAGTAACACAACTCGCTTCACCCAATTTACTACTATCCTCGCCTTCCTCCATACCCTGTAGGTATAGCGCACAATGACTAGACCTGAAACAAACATCACATTAAACATGTAATAAGGAATCTAGAAATTATTATATTATTCTAACCATAAACATTATATTACCTTAGCCTCTGTATGACATGCATACATAGCCTCTGAAACATTTGCCGAACCATTTGATTCGGACATTTTATAAGCACCTGAAAACAAATATATGAATATATTAATTTACATATAGTAAGATATCTTCAATGTCTGATAGTTATGAATAAAAAATATTTTATTTTTAGACTTCAAATCTTGAGACTCATACCTGCATCGGCCACCACGTGTCATCCGCCATGTGTCCCAAGAACCACTCAGACGCGGCGGCGGACGCGTTAAACTGCTTCGTCACTAACTCCACCCACGACACCATTGTTGGCTGCGAATTTGGTCAATATTTTAGTTATAATACCTATTTCAATATAACAAAAGCATAGTGGAACAGGATTTTAAGAATGACATAGATTGAAGTTAAAATTTAGTCGAATACTATTACATATTATGTGTCAGTAAGGTTTGCCCGCGGCTGCATACGCGTTAAATTCGAGTAGTTTAATAAATGTTATTATACATAATATAAACCTTCCTGTTGAATTACTATCTACCGATAAAAGCCCCATCAAATCCCTTGTGTAGTTTAAAACATTTAAGCATACATAGGGATATAGGGACAGAGAAAGTGACTTTGTTCTATACTATGTAGTGATTATTATTACTTAGAAGTGTATCACATAGAACATAAATACCTTTTCTTTAGCATGGATAAAAGTTTCAATAAAAAATGACGTGGACAATCTTGCAGCCACCTCTGTGATCTCTGGTCGCAATGTTAAAAGTGATTGCGGCACAGAACTACACATTTGACCCATGAATCTGCGAAAAGAAAATATTTTACATCAATAAATAAACTTGCGTGTATGATGGGTGAACGGTTTCTATGGTAATTAATATATTTCAATCGCATGCTACCGGATATGACCCGGCTAACGCTGTTGTGGCTGACTCTTATCATTTAGGGGTATAAAAAATAGACGTTATGCGATTCTTAGACCTATCCGATATGCGCACAAAATTTTATGAGAATCGGGCTAGTTGTTCCGTGGAATATGGTAACTAACATTTTGGCACGAGAATTTTATGTGTTTAGATTATTATAAATAACCGAAAAACTGAAAAATAGTATCGATAATAGTATAAGTTATCTTGTTTGACTTTTTATGAAAATACATTATGGTAATTCAATGTATATGTACACTACACAAAACGGTGAAGGAAAACATCGTGAGGAAACCGGCATGTCCAAGAATCAAAAGTTTGACGACATGCGACATCTGCCAACCCGCACTTGGCCAGCGTGGTGGATTATGGCCTGAACCCTCATAGGAGGCCTGTGTCCCAGCAGTAGGAACATGTATGGGCTGATGATGATGAT
>NC_052109.1:3552004-3555451 GCF_012273895.1 Zerene cesonia
GTGGAAATGTGTAGGAGATGTGAGGATTGAATGCACGATTAAATAAAGGTTGTACGCGTATATAAGTTTTACACGTTTATTGTTCACATACACATAACAATTACATAAAATAGAAGGCACTACAGGTTAAGCACTGGCACAAGCAGAAAGTTTACAGAGGCAAAAGTCACAAGCACGGAAGAAGAATAGTTATAAGAAATATTCAGCTAGCTTTTAATAGTAAGCGCGGTACGAGTATAAAAGCGACAAGTGTGTGGAAAAGCAACAAGCGCTCCGCGTCGAGGTCGATACCAGACTGCCTCTCTGCGGACGGCATGCGCTAGCGCAACGTGATGCGCCCCCCGCGCACGGCCCCCGCATCGTACGATGGGGCGGAGCTTAACAAAACCTAACGGTATTCCTGAGCTTTAGTGATGAGCACCTGTCGATAAAAATGTTATCGATGGACATGCATCGATAACTTGTAACACTTACATAAATATCATAAATATAATATAATATGTTTATATGTGATATGTGCAGTAATAATATTATAGTGGCAGATAAATATTAAATATATGAAATAATAAAGGTAAGAAGCTAAAAGTAGGAAAGTTGCCTACACCACCCCCCTCCAGAGACCGTCAAGGGCGATAAAAATCAGTAAATCTTACCCGACGCCCAGAACGTGTGACATACTCTTTGGGTATATCTGGCGAGGGTTCGTCTTTATGGTCAGACAGTATGAAGGCCGGTTTAATACGGTCTATCGATACTGTGACCTCGTTGTTTTTTAACAATATCTTAAAAACTTTACTCCCCCTTGACAAAACCTTATGTGGACCTGAATAAGCCGGTTGTAGAGAACCACGAGATGCGTCTTCACGGAGGAAAACGTGATCACAAGTGGCGAGATCCTTGTAAACGAAGGTATTCGGTTTACCATGGCGACTTGTTGGTGTTGGCTGGAGCTGCCTGGCTAAATTTCTGATGCGAGCTATAAAATCAGAAGTATCGGTAGTACCTACCGTGATGGGGTTGAAAAATTCACCCGGCAACCTCAGGGGTTCGCCGTATACCAGCTCAGCCGATGAAGACTGAAGATCTTCTTTAATAGCTGTTCGAATGCCTAACAGAACCCATGGTAAAGACTCGGTCCATCTCTCATTCCCATGGCATACTATCGCAGCTTTAAGTTGTCGATGGAAACGTTCCACAAGTCCATTGCATGCTGGATGGTAAGCAGTTGTATGTTTATGTTCGAATGCGGCTATCTTGGCTAAACATTGGAAGAGCGCCGACTCGAACTGACGGCCACGGTCGGTTGTAATGTTTGTAGGACAGCCGAATCGAGCTATCCAACCTGAAAGTAAGGCTTTGGCAACTGTCTCCGCTGTGATGTCCTCGATCGGTATTGCTTCTGGCCAACGAGTAAACCTATCTACTGCCGTCAGACAATACCGGTAACCATTTGAGAGAGGAAGGGGTCCCACAAGGTCGATGTGGATGTGTTTAAACCGTGCCCTAGGTAAATTAAACGTGCCTAGTGGAGCGGTCACGTGACGTGTTACCTTGGCACGTTGACATGGAATACAGGCTCGTGCAAACTCTCTGCAGTCCTTGCGCACTCCTGGCCATACGTATCTCTCAGCAACTAATTTAGCCGATGCGTTAGCGCCAGGGTGGCTGAATGAGTGGAGACTATCGAACACCTGTTTCCTGAAAAATTTGGGCACGTATGGTCTGGAAGTCGGCGTACTTACGTCACAGTACAGAGCTATACGACTCCCAGGTACGTGAAGTTTCTCCAGGCGCAATGACGAACCCTCTTCTAGTAACTTAGAAAGGTCGTTGTCCGCAGCCTGGGCCTTGGCTAAAGTCTCGAGGTCGACGGGTGCTCCCAGTTCCTCGATCCGCGACAGAGTATCAGCGACGATATTGTCCTTACCCGCTATATGTCGTATGTCGGTTGTGAACTGGGAAATGAAGTCTAAATGTCTATACTGCCTGGGCGAACAATTTTTTTTCCTTTCGTGGAATGCAAAACTGATCGGCTTATGGTCAGTATAGACTATGAAGTGTCGGGCCTCGAGCATATGCCTAAAGTGTTTCACCGCTTCATAAATAGCAAGTAGTTCCCTATCATAAGGTGAGTACTTTACCTGGGAAGGGCTTAATTTTCGTGAGAAAAAAGCTAACGGCTCCCACGAGTTATCCTTAAGCTGTTGGAGAACGGCACCAATCGCCATGTCTGACGCATCAGTCACCAGGGCGAGCTTTGCAGTGCAGTCCGGATGTGCTAGAAGAGCGGCATTAGACAAGCTCTCCTTGCAAGCTTCAAAAGCAGCTAGGGTCTCCTTTTCGAGCTGGATAGGGTGTGATCCCTTGACTGTACCGGTCAACAACGCATGCAATGGGGCTTGAACTTGAGCAGCCTGAGGAAGAAATCTCCTATAAAAATTGAGCATGCCCAAAAATGCCCTCAGTTGCCGCACGTTGGTGGGTGTAGGGAAGTCTTTAATTGCCTGGACTTTGGCGTCAAGTGGTCGGGTGCCTCGCTCGGAGATGCTGTAACCTAAAAAAGTTACCTCCTTGACCCCGAAAACACACTTTGACGTGTTTATCACCATGCCGTAGTTCTTCAGTCTACCAAAGATGATCCGGAGGTGCTCTTCATGCTGCTGGCTGTCGCGCGAAAATACTAAAAAATCATCTAGATAGCAGTACACGAAATCTAGGCCTCTGGTCATCTCGTCCACGAACCTCTGGAAAGTTTGGCCCGCATTTCGAAGGCCAAAGGTCATGAAAGGGAATTCAAATAACCCAAATGGTGTGGTAATGGCCGTTTTACTAATGTCCTCTGGGCTGACAGGTATCTGATGATAGGCTTTGACCAAATCAATTGTGCTAAATATTTTGCACCCAGCTATAGAATGAGCAAAGTCATGGATATGCCGAATTGGATACCTGTCGGGCACAGTACGGGCGTTCAACATGCGGTAATCGCCGCACGGACGCCAACCGTTGTCCTTCTTACAGGCTAGGTGGAGTGGAGAGGACCACGGGCTCTTTGAGGGTCTAGCAATCCCGCTGGCGAGCATGGACTCAAATTCCTGCTGAGCAATTTTTAATTTATCAGGCGCAAGACGACGGGGTGATGAGGAAACTGGAGGCCCTGGCGTCGTGAGTATGTGATGTACGGTGTTGTGGAGTACTGTGCGGTGCGTACCAGCTGGTCGAGTGATTTCTGGGAACTCAGTAAGAATTTTATGGAAAGGAGTATCACCAGTTAAAACTTTGACAGAATAAAGGCTAGTATTATTATCAGCTACGAGGCTGGCTACAGCAGTTACAGAAGTAGTATTATCGACTAAGCGCTTATTTCTACAATCTACCATAAGATTATAAAAGTTCAAAAAATCTACGCCTATGATAGGTTTTGATACATCTGCTACTACAAAACGCCAA
>NC_052109.1:3555551-3660371 GCF_012273895.1 Zerene cesonia
CATAGACTACAGGCATTATTATAATTTATTATTGTAAAATTTTCTCTACAGACATATTTGAATCATAAAAATATAAGCTGCGCCGCGCGGTTTCACTTGCGGACGAACTCATGGGCAAAAGCAAGTATTTCTATAGCTCATGTGTTATGCAGATGTTTAAGCTACATCACTGCCAAATGTCATCAAAATCCGTTAAAAGATTTTCGTGTGAAAGAGTAACTCATAAATATATTCTTACAAACATACTTATTTATATGATTAAGATTGGTCCTACCTTCTTTTAAAAGTATCCAAGTGAGTCTTCAGTAACAGTAACGCCCTCTGTATACATTGGAGAGCGGCCTCTTCCGTCATGTGTTCATATATATTCTGTTTATCGGTCGTTTTTTCTTCTTTTCCATCATCGCACTTTATATCCTGATTCGAAGTGCCCTCACCATCTTGACTTTTGGAAATTAGCCTCTCAGCCGCAGACGATAAATGAAACATGCACTTTGACACAAAATCATCCTCTTGCTGTAATTGCTGCCCCATATAATAGCTGTTCAAGTACTGGATGGCACCCATTGATACATCTGTAAACCATGAAACTTCAGTAGAACAATTTGATAGATACAGTTGCAGTAAACAGGTACTTGATTGAGAATGGATGAAAGTTTATTATGCTTTCTTATTAAACGTCTGAAATGAAATACTGTATCAGCACAAAGATAAGAATGGTAGATTAAATAAAGATTAGGTATCCAATATCTGTAAACATTAAACAAACATTAGATTCTCTTTTATGTTTATTATACTGGATTTTATACATCAAGTTACAGAATGCTCACCAGTACTGTTGGCCCGCAGTGCAATCTTCCACAGATGGTCCATGGCCAGCGTGTGCGGGTGGTGGGCGTGGTGCGGGTGGTGCGGGTGCGTGTCGCCCGCACCGAGCGCCATGCGTGCCAAGTTACATAGCTGCTGGTATAGGCTGAGGCCCATTATGCTGATTGTCTGTGAGGTCAAAGTGTTTTCTCTTTAAATTTTAAATGTATGTAGAAAATACGCACTAGATGAGTGTATTAGATTGAAATAAATCTTAATTGTAATATAATTTGCAAAATAATAATACCGACTTTAACAATTAAAATTGTTCTGATCCCTAAGTTGAGCATATCCAACACAACAAAAAATCAATCTGACTTATAATATTAATTGAATATCAATTCAATTCACCTCGTTTTTTGAAAAAGATTATTTTTTATTAATCTAAAGTCTTGTAGAACTTCAATAAATTATATGCATTTACAATGTTTTGAGATTTAATCGAGTATTTCTTTTCACAATTCGCAACAAACTTCATTATTTAGTTAATTAGTACAAATTCTAAATCATTACCTCTGGATCAAGAGTAGGCATCTTTTCTACATATAAAAATCTCAGAGCATCCAATCCAAGCGCGTGTTGGTCGGGCGTCTTAGTGTGCGACAATAGCCATGAGTACAGACAGTCTGCACACTCACTGGTACCTTCTACCACAAGGCATTGCCACAGCTCCTCCACTTGTTCTACTGTGAGTCTGAATAACAACGTAAACATAAGTGAATTATCGACGATTTGTAGTCATAGTTTTTACACTCATCACATAAATCAAAATTATCGAAAATTTTGTAACTTAATAGAATTATGTACCTAAAATGATGTGGAGATCCGACCGGCGAGAAAATAGCAGTAAGAAAGTGTAAGCGCACGGTTAACTCAGTTATGTGCGCGTAGTGCTGTGCCTCGCTTGCACCACTGGCACCTGCACTTGCACTAGCGCTCGCACTAGCTCGTTGCTTGACATAGTGACGTAGGTCCTCGAGAAACAATCGCATCATGCCACGTTCACGCTCCGCCCACATTACCACCTAGTATTCGGGACATCATATGAAAATTAACCTTAGATAATATTTAAGAAATAACAAACTTCAAGAGGTTTAAAAAATAATTTAAATTTTTCTTATGTTAAACTTTTTTTTACATAGTTAGACGTTATATGCTTTGAAAGAGTATGATAAAATCACAGTATCGTGTTAATATGATGTAAATATACTATGTTAACGCAATGTACCTGATGCATATCCATGCCACGCAATTGTTGAAAAGATGAAAACAATTTCGGCAACAGCCGAAGAGATACAGCAACAGACCTAAAAAGTCATGATTACAATTTACAAAATATCCATAAAATCTAAGTAATTGACTTCATTTATTACAATACATATAATGAATTTGAACACATACCTGTGATTCGCGAGGTTGTCTAGACAGCCTTCAATGAACTTAATTCTAATAAATTTATCTGTGCTGAAGCACAACAGAGCACACAGAGCTTTTTCAGCCTCCAACGCGAGGCCTTCGCCGAGTTGTTCCTGAAATTATATGATTATGTTCCGTTACTTTGTAACTTTCTTTCTTGCGGCTCCCATTGAATTATTGAAGATTGGAGTGCAAGTTATTGCATGTACAGATAAAAAACAATTGATTCAAATAATTAATTTAATATGGTTTTATGTACTCTCTTTCACAACTAAGTTTTTGTAATGTAGCCACTATATAGTATAGATGAGCTGATAATTTTTAATTTTTATAAGTTAAAATTACGTTGTTTTTTTACATTTTTTTATGTCAGCAAATGATATTTGTAAATAACACTATGTATAATGTGTTGCAATATATCATACAATAGCGCCGTCCTGCAGCAGGTCCCACAGCAGCGTGTTGCCGGGGCGGCACACGTCGTCCACGCTGAAGGGCAGCGCGCCGCCCGCCGCCACGCCCAGCGCGAGCGCGCCCACGCCGTACTCGGGGATACACTGCGCCTGCGCAGCCAACGTCTCGCATAAACACTTTGCACACATATTATATCATTATATATCTTTTTTTATTTTTATTAGCAAGATTATGTACAGAAATCACTTTTAAATTCGTTAACTAATGCCTAATTTTTAAACAATAGAAAAATTTTTATCACGACGCGGGACCCGCGTCCTTTTGCCAAACCGTAGCAACGCATAGCCTCTCGACCACCCGTAATCCTGTCTTAGTAATCGAATTTGTTCTACTCTTTCGGTTTCATGTGCCTTAAGGAACACCCCACGCCATCTATTAAAATGATTAATATATAAACCATTCCAATGCTATAAATGTAAAAATTAAACTAATGTGTATGTAATGTTATGATTCAGTCGGCAGGTGAGTATACCATAAATTGGCAGTGTGGTGCGATATAATGATGAATGCTCTCCAACAAAGTTGGAACATACCTGAGCCGCAAGTCTAGCCAGTTCTTCCTCACATGCAGAGTCATCCTCATCGAGATCAGGAAGACGGTGCGAGTGCGGTGAAACCGCTGATGACGCACTGCCCTCTTCCTCTGAACGTCGCTTGTAACTCTCGAGGAGACGGAGTTCCATTAATCTTCTATACAAAACATACAAAACGCTAATAAATATCTTAGTATATGTTTTACTTGCTAATAAAAGAAGGGTTATGAAGGAAACCACAAGTATTTTCCTTTTTTTTAATGCTTAAGCCTATCTATATACATAACAATTTAAAATGAATGTTTGACTATATCTCCATCTATTACAGGTATACACTAAACAATTTAGGAGAACATCTGTGATGTTTGAATAATATAAGATAGAAATTTGTTATAGCGCGCTAATCTCATGATCAAGTGGATCAATTTTGACTGCTGGATAGCTTCTTGAAAAGTAATCCCGTGTGCCATAAGCTATACATGTACGACGGGCAATACTGACGCGAACCACTTGTTAAAGATGTATCTTAAATAAAGAAGGTGTGAAGCAGAATTACTTACCTTGCATCAACATTATCGCAGAGCAATTGACAGTGTGCAGTATCACTTCCAGACGACTCTTCCTCCACTTCCGACACTGACTCTGCGAGCTCGGCAGTTTTTAATTGCGCTGCTATTTGATTAATATTTTCAATACAATTAAAAATAAAAGTTAATACATAAATGATCAAAATTGGATACTATTTCAATAAATTAATTTTATTGCAATCGATAACGATAAAAATCTATTGTAATAAATTTTGTTTGGGGCATATGAAATATATAATGTTTATTTCGTAATGAAGTGTATGGACCATGCACTCACGGAAATGCCTGGGCTTGCCGGGCTTGTGTCGCTTCTTGTACAGCTTCTTCTTGCGCGGCCGCAGCAGCTCTTCGGGGCCACTGCTCGCGCTGCCGCTGCTGCCGGCGCGCTTGTTACGTCTGTAAATGATAATTTGATTACCAAGTTAGCCAACATCAGTTGACAATTATTAATTAAAAAACAGAAATTTTATGCATTTCATAAAATAATATTATTGCAATGGTAAAAATAATTATCTGAACTAGTAAAATTGGACCATCGTGTAACGTTTTATTTTACCTTGAATAAAGTTGATTCAATTCAATGTGCAAGTTTGTTTTTTGTGAGAGGCAACAGAGCACAGGTTGATGGTAAGTGATCAGCGTCGCCCATCACAACGCCAGGGACTTTTACGTAACGTGACGTAATGTGACGTTACGCAATATTTGATGATTCTTTTACTTCGTATATAGTTTAGGTTTAGTAATAAAACCTTACTTACTTTTGACATGATTTAAGAGTTGCGCAATCCTTTTTGGTAAGTTCTTCACCCTCTCGAAGCCATTCTTGTTCAGCTAAAATTAATATAAAAATTTTGTATGAAATTAATTTTTTTTTGTTATCTTATATAATATTGTAAATATTTTTATAAATATATTAAAGATTTTTTTCCGAATTTTTTTCATTAAAATTTTACCTGTCAACTCCCGCTGATGTTTACTTTGCTTCCGTGGTGTGGGACCGGCCTCTTCACCTGATGTACTCAACTCTTCACACTAGAAAGTGTAATTTTTAGTAATGTTTACAAATGTATCATGAATATAACTTAAAAAAAATTGGAAAAGAGTGTTGATTTTGTGTACAAATCCAATAAAAACTATAGTTCATGTTGCATCTAAAAATAAAAACCATAAAATGTTACAAAACATTGCAATTAATGAACAGAGACTCACGGGATCATCGTCCGAGTTGGTCTGGTCCATACTGACGCTAGCCTCAGACGACGAGCGGTGCGGCTTGCAGGCGGGCGGCGGCAGGCGCGGCGGCTCTCCCGCCGGGCTGCCCGCGCCGCGCCCGCGCGTCCACATCGCGCGCATCAGCGCTGACGCTAGGTACAGACTCTGGAACGCAAACATAATAATAATACCAATGTAATGCAAAATACTCGCGGCTTAAATTTATATGTTTCGATAAAAAATATATAACAAAAATCTTAATTTGTTTGAAACACATTGTGTAAGGATATTGAAATATAATATTGTTTTGGAGTTTAACAAAACATTCATGTAAATAAAAGTGTTTTAAGGGTAGTTGGCAATTGTATGTGAGTGACAATAACCTGTTCAGTATGTTCCTTAGGAGGTAAAGCACACAGAAGACTATAGAGATGGGCACATGGCTTTGGAGACAGAGCTCTAATGAATCCTGGCAGTAGGTCATACACTTGACGTCCACAGTGCTTTAGTTGAGCTGCCGCCCAGACCAGCTCTACATGTTCTGAGGTGACTTGACCCTCCACAGCTAGGAACTTGAGGATCATGTGGGACTGTTTGATAACCTAGAATTTTTTTTTATTATTATAACAAGCACATGTATCAATTTAAAAATTCAATTTTATCATTACCAAAAATTTATACCCAAAATTTTGTGTATGGTAAAATTTTGTTGATCTAAGTGTGTAGGCAAACTAGTATAAATTAAACAATATGAAAAAATCAAATGAATTGCAACAACAAAACTTTATATTCAGAGTCATTTAGATGTGCAATTTTATAGCCAGAATCACTAGTTTAATAACTGCATAATATCAAATAAAAATTTCGTTTGATTTGTCTTCTCACCTCAACATGCAAATTTGGTCCAAACAAATGTTCAATGATGTTATTGAATGATAACCAAGCAGCTAATTGCTGTCCAGCCACTTCTGCATCAGCTGCTGATTCTCCCGCACACAGTTCATTGTGAGCAGCTATATGAGCATTGATCTGGGCTATACCAGCTAACCTCATTGTTAAAGTACTGCTATTAAAGTATTTGAAAGCCAGTGCAAGCCCATCTTCATCAAAGGCAAGCGGTGAATCTAGTGGCTCTTTTGCTGCACCCCACATGAAATCTAGAAGAGAAATACATTGCTTTGTAAATGCATTACATTTAATACATTGGTACAATTATTCAGTATGTAATTTTAATATAAAATATGAATATTTAAGATTTTTTATCTAATTTTTGCTCAAATGTCCCATAGAACAAAGTGAAAAATAATATTAAATATATTAAACTTGCTGTACTAAATTGTGTCTATATAAATTTTTAAGGTAACTTACCCGCCATTGATTTCACTGCAGGGACTCTTAAGTCTTTATCCTCTAAGCTACACATGTATTTGAGTATTTTGCTCCGTAAAGGCATGAATTGTTGAGCTACAGCTCTAAAATTCAACCAAAGTTTCAAATTTCCTACTGCTGCTACAATTGCATGTGCCATAGACAGTGGTAGTGTGCTTGCTGTGGCATGTTCAAATACAGCAGTCATTGCACAGACCCCACCCAATTTACAAAATAAATTTACATTTCTCAATAAATATGGTGGTATCTCAGTATCATGCAAGTCACAATATGAGCTTAGATTCGATATTTCTTGAGCGGAGAGATCATCAAGTCTACTCAAAGTGGAGTGCTTGCAAGCTAAGTACAATGGAAAGTTATGAAGAAAAACTTTTGACACAATGTGTAAGAGTTTTTCTCTCTGTTGTATGGGCCATGGCTCATTCTCTGTACTTGTGGATAACTTTTCCGTTTTTGATACATCGTTAGAACTCTGTTCACTGGGCTCTGGTTTTTTTGTACTCTCATGTTTTAAATCTTCCACAGATTTTTCATCACTCTCATCATTCTTTGTTGAGCTATTCTTCTCATCCTTTGCTATCTCGAGACTGGTATCTGACGAATTATTTGGTGGACTATCTGATGCAGCAATTAGTTCATCTTTGAGTAATTTGAGTTGAAATACAGAAAGACAAATAATACTTTGCACAACAAGATAAAATCTTTCAAAATTTTTAACGTCACGGTAGCAACACATACATTGCCTGCAAAATATACAAAATGAGCATAAAAATAGTTGTAAATAAAACGTGTATAAAAGTTTTTTAACTGGCTTCCAAGGCAACGACGTTTTATAAAATATGAAGAGAACTTTTCGAAATGTACGCAAATAGAAAAAATATATTACCTTTGTGGCCAGGAAAGAATGTAATTTAATACTGTTTCAAGCTCAGTCTGACTTATTGAGGGATATTGGGACACATCGTCGGTTAGTCGCGTTTCGCCTAAAATTAAGAAAAATATAAATAAGAACCTTCACAATTCTTCATACCGGTTTAATTTAAACCAATAGGATTATTTTAGAGTCGATATATACAAATTAATATTGTGCAAAGTGAATAAACCACAAAATTTCGAAACAATGTCCCTTACAGTTAACTAAAAGATGTGAGAACTCCGAACAAACATCACACATTCTCAAAGTTTTGATTGAATATGGAGCGAAATATTGTTATAATATTGTCGCAACTATTGTTTTGTTTGAGATATTGATCATTATTGATATTTTCGTATCAGAAAACGAACACTGCCTTTGAAATGTCAAAGAATCCGTTCCTCCATTGTTGACGATACTTGTCAAAGCAACGTTCGGATACCTTCAGAAATTACACCGTCATATATGTGCGTGAATATTATTCTACTCACCCTATTTAAAGTTCTAGTAGAATACATAATGTGATTGGTGAATGTGAATTATTGTATTAGAAGAACATAAAAATGTGAATAGTCCTATGAGCAACACTACTACCTACCTAGTACCAACACCTACCTATTCGATATTATGAAATTCAAAATATTTTATCTGTGTTTAAATGACATTTGACTGCATCAGATTCATGTCATACTCCACTCGACAGCTGATTGTTATAAATATTTTGACACCTCCGAGCATAATGTGACGATGTGTATGATGGGTTAATATGTATCGACGATTTATTTTTTTTTAAATAAAAGAAATGGTGCAATTACTGTATATTGTGTCCAGCTTACACGTTCTTTTGTGTCCATTCACTAAAGTTGAAGAAAGTTTTAATATACAAGCATTTCATGATATTTTATATCACCGCTTTAACCTGTCGGAGGTATATTGAGAATATCTAATTTTGGATTCATAAGTTACGTACTGAGATAAAATTATTAATCTATTTTTTCCAGTACGATCATAATGAATTCCCGGGTGTTGTACCGCGAACATTTATTGGACCGCTCGTTATTTCAGCGCTATCTTCACCTGTTGTGCTTTTCTTACATTTGTTCGGTATAAATAAATTTTGGACGCAGTATGTCGGTGAGTATTTGTGTTGATGGAAGTGTTGACGTCAATTCTTATAGCTATCATAATAAATATTGTTTTGTGAAATACCCTCGTTGTTTTTGTATTGTTTCAGTACGTCTAACTTTAGCACTCACTGTAATAGCAGCATGGAGTCGTCTCCGAAACACCCTTCAAAAACTTTATGGAAACACTTTTGCATGGTGGTTCACTACAATTACAGCATCGCAGTATCATTTTATGTTCTATATGAGCCGTCCATTACCTAATATCATGGCTTTGCCCCTTGGTAAGTAACTGCAAATTTGTTTGCATTCATATTGTTACAATAAAATTTATACTGAAGTAAAAAGATATGTTTAAAGATTTAATATCTCTGTTTGCAGTTTTACTCGCATTTGATGGCTGGCTATCAGGAAAATATAAACAATTCATAATATCAGCTGGTGCAGCGATAGTGATATTTAGATCAGAGCTAGCCATGTTATTTGGTGTGTTTTTGTTAATTGATTTATATTTCAAGAAAATCACAATATTTGAGTAAGTTTATCATTGTAATAATCAGATTTGAAATGAACCAATGACATTGAAAAATTAAAATACATATTTTTTAAAACTCCTAAGCATAGGATGATGTATGTTTACATTTTTATCTTTCTCTTATGCCAATTATAAAAAGTTCAAATACATTGCATTGTTTACAGGTTTATGAAAATTGTAGCACCAGCTGGAGCAGGTCTCGTACTTCTAACAGTTGTTATTGATTCTATATTCTGGGGCCGTTTGGTTTGGCCCGAAGCAGAAGTTTTCTGGTTCAACACAGTATTGAATAAAAGTTCAGATTGGGGTGTATCCTTTTTTATGGATTATAAATCCTACTAATATTATAAATGTTTGTTGCTCTTTCACGCAAAAACTACTGAACCAATAGCAATGAAATTTGGTACGGTCATAGCTGGACAATTGAAATAACATATGGGCAATTTTTTATCCCGATATTCCTACGGGATGCGGACTTACGCGGGTGAAACCGCGGGGCGCAGCTAGTTTAATATATAGATTAAAAACTTTTTTTAATTTAAAATTCATGAAAGCATTCAATTATATAGCAGTAATGATATTTAATTTTGTATTTCATTCAAATCTTTTAGAAGCTATTTTTATACTTATACATATTCAAGAACATTCTTACAGTTATTTTATTTGAGAACTTCTACCATTGTAGTCACTTTTAAATTTCCTTAAATATTTTTCGACAGACATCACCATTTCTCTGGTACTTTTACTCAGCACTTCCCCGTGGTTTAGGTCCAAGTATTATTTTGATACCTGTTGGCTTATACCTAGACAAACGAGTAATTCCTATAGCTGTTTCAACATTTGTTTATATACTGCTTTTT
The DNA here is from genome assembly GCF_012273895.1 of Zerene cesonia. Lineage (NCBI taxonomy): Eukaryota > Metazoa > Arthropoda > Insecta > Lepidoptera > Pieridae > Zerene > Zerene cesonia. Next base: position 3,565,462 of record NC_052109.1, read on the forward strand.
TCATTTCTGCCCCATAAAGAGTTAAGATTTATTATTTATGTTTTTCCACTGCTCAACGTGTCATCAGCTATAACATGTTCTTATGTGTAAGTTGCTCTTTTTATTTAACCATTTTGTATAAAATCATTTAAATATAATTCTTAATCAATTTTGGCATAAGCATTATTTCTTAAGTAGTCTTTCAATTTGTCTAGATCAAACAATGTGAAGAAGAAGCAGTCATCAATGTTAATATTCTGTTGATTGCATTGAACTCCAATTTTAATGGACGATTCTATCAGTTTCGGATGGGGTGACAAAATTTGAGGGTTGGTTGTATAGAATACTATACAAATAATTTTTGCAATTGATTAATATATGTAACTTTCATAAGTGTTAAATACTCACGAGATGTTTAAAATATAGAAAATTTATTATAACAAGTAATATGTAACATAATCCTTATCCTGTAAAAGGAAACTGGAGCAACTTCATCTACCTAAATGAAGTTTACTCATTCTGTACATGGTATGGATTTGTTTCAAATAAGTAGTAATCTGCCATAAAAATATAGATTATTCTAATATACAGAAATTAGTTGCACTGAATAGTAATTAGCGACATTTGTGTATTGATAACTGCACACAACCACCTTGTTTGATTTAGAGCAAATAATGTTTCACAGACCACAGCTCTTAATAGTATATAAATTACTATAATCTTCAACAGTACCACGAAAGTATAATTTTTTATTCATGCATTCTAAAGTAGATAAGTTAAACACATTCATTTTAAATTTATAAATTCTCTAAAAAAATAAATGCGCCAAGGAAACGACTGAAGGTATAAAATCGTAACTTTTATATAATTTCAGATATATTCGGCGAACCAAATCACCAATATATGAATTGCTATTTTGGGGATTAATGATAATAATAATTTGTAATATAGTATTTACTGCCACTCTTGTATTGGTAGCCATGACCAACTATCCTGGAGGAGTAGGGATTACTCGGTATGAATAATTTGTTTTCAATGTAGCTTTTGAGTCGACATTACGTATAAAATAACTTAATAATCATATTGTTGTTATTGTTACAGTTTCCACAAATTATTAAAAAACGAACCCTATGTGCACGTTCACGTTAGCAATTTAGCGGCCCAGACTGGTGTGACGCGTTTTACTCAAATTCATGATCATTGGACTTATAGTAAAAATGAATCCCTAACTCCTGAGGAGCTGCAAGGTTATACTCACCTTTTAGTAGAAGCTAAGAGTAAATATTCACCAAGTGTTAAAGCTTTTGCACATACTCATACAGTGTTAGATAGTATAGACTCATTTTCTCAAATAGCAATGAATTATAGACTAATACCCCCAATAAAAATAAAAACAAAACCAGCATTGTTTATATTAGAACGAAACAATTTTAGACAAGATCTACGTCCATATTTATCACCAAAAATTTACAAAGATTCTGAAGAAATCAGTTCAAGTGAAATAGACACCAAAGAAATAGAAATAAATTTGATAAATTATGATGAAAGTGTTCAATCAGAGGAACAATTGAACGATGATAACACATTAGTGACCGCAGAAAAAACAGAAAATACTATGACAGAAAATGTATCCAATGAAAACACGGTAACATTTGTAGACGACGAGGAAACTGAATTATTTCGAAAAGAAATTGAGGAGTCTATTTTCAAAACAGATAAACCCAATAAAGAGTTTAATGAACACGCTGTGCTGAATCGATCCGAACGTAAGAAAAAAGCCATTGAAAAAATTAAATCTGAAACTCGAAAGGAAGTTGTAGCTTCTGCGAAAGAAAAGTTAAAAGAAATAATGAGACGCCATAAGTATGTAGCTAAAGAAATTTCTGAAAATGACATATCTAAAACGGAAGCTCAAAAAATAGAAGAAGATGGCCGAGGTGATATTCCAGACATACAATTTAAAAACAAAATTATAGATGAGGACACCACTAATAACGAACAGTTGCTGGAAGATGCAAACATTGTTGAAACAACCGTCGACAATACAGACGACTTTGTAAAATCTCTTGAAGAGGCTTTTAATGTAGATAAAACAGAAATATCACCTGATAAAACTGTATTAACAAATGAAGACAGTAATAAGAAAAGTCGTACAAATCAAAATATCGATTCTATTGTTGAAGAAGTTATAGCAAGGCTAATAGATAGAAAAATTTATGATGACAAAACGAAGCCTGAAGATATAAAAATTGAAGATCGAAAAGTTATTCAAAAAATTGTAGAAGAAATTTTATCAGAAAGAATGAATTTTACAAATACTATAGATAATAGCACCTTGTAATCTTTTTACAAAGTATAAAAATTGATCTCTATACTTTGTTTTGTTTTTGTCTATAAAGTGTTAACTTTTTCTATAAATCTGTTTGTGTTGTTGTTGGTTGAAAAAATATTTACTGATTAAATCTGGATAATTTTCAAACAACCTATAATTGATACACATGGTTTCCAAATTTCGATAGCTATTTTTGTGTAAATGTCACCGGAAAATCCGTATCCGTAAGTTTATAAATTTACTGGTAAGTTTATCAACTATCGTAGGATTCTAAACGGAAGATAAATTGTATTATTTGACGCCTATATTTTCGTATATATGGAGTAAAACTTACTGATCTTGTTACTTTCCGGTAACATATATCATTTCAAAGCAATAATTTGTTGGCCAACTATGTTTTCCATAATACAATTTTTCATATAAAAATGTTTGAACGGTTTCCTTTTGTAAATATGACGTAACTGTTGTTGTAATATTTAAGGTTAAACCTTTTTAGCTTTTAAATGATTAAAATTTTTAAGAAAAAATAAAACTTTATTAACTTAAATTCAATATAAACATAAATGTTTTATTTAAACAGTTCGAGGTATGTATTACTACATTATTAGTAACATTACCAAAAAAGAATAAAATATTAATAAAAAGGTTTCGCTGATTTAAGTTTAAAACATAAACATATAGGTAGGTATATATATATATATATATATATATACATATATAAATTTTTGTTACTATAGTAACCAATGTAATTGCAGTTACTTAATTAAAAGAAATTGAAACATCAATACCTATTATTCTAGCAAAATTCAATGTATTTTTCAAATTATGCAATAAGTTAATTGTTCTAAATGCAGTTTGATAGTGTCATAATAATGAATTTTAAGTGATAGGAATACATAACACAATAAGTCTGTATGGCTTGTACAATATCTTATTATATAATGCATATTGGAACTTTATCTTATACTATAGTGATCGCTTTTCCAAAGTCGATGTATATAATAAACTAAGCTTACACCTAATTAAACTCAGTAAACATTTGAACTTAAACTGGTGCAATTATAATAGTATAGTTAAATAATGCAGTCTTTATTAAGACAATAGCCTTGATTCTATCAACATAATATGTTTTGATATCGATTACAAAAATTACTTAACATTTTCACACTACAAAATAATTTAATGTTACTATTGTTGAAAATCAGAACACAGCAAATTCTTATAGAGCACAACTTTTTAGTAAATTTGAGAAATCAGTTGCCAAATAATTTATCCTATCAATATGACTTATCAATTGACGATGGAATTTTGGCAATAATAACAAAAAAAATATCCAGTTTAAAGATCCAAAAGCATTTTCCAATTATATCTTCCGGAACTGGAGTTGATTGATGGTGGACAAGGAGGTGAAACAATCTCCCACGGGTTGGACTTCATGGCCGCGAGGGCGCAATATGGAATCCGCAGTAAATTGTTACTAGTTTGGTAATTGAAATCGTCCTTGTCTGTTTTACCCTCAGCTAGGCGCTTCATCGACAACACCATGACATCTAATGTAGCTGCGTGTCCAATAAAGATAATGTTGCCACCTATAATAAAATTGATTGTTATTTTGACGCTAACGGAATAACTTGTTTCAATTAAATTTGGTCCGACTCGAAAGTAACATTGATTATACCATAAAAATAAATATTCCAGTCAAGGGAAAAGAGGGAATTAAAACAATTCTATTTCTACCTTCTGCTTCTGTATCTTTGACAGCTGCCTGCATTACATATTCATTTCTTTTGAAGAAATCGTTTAATGTCTCTGGTGTGTTACATTCCAAGTCGACGTAAGGTTTATAGCTGTAAAAAGTGATACATATTTAAATTATTACAAATTAACGTAAAACCCCAAAATAACTTTATAAAATATAGATTCATTTTATGTACAAAGTAATAAATTATACTAACTTCAAATCTACATTAAGTCCAGCCTTATGCATTTCCATAGGAGTCATAAAAGGAGCCATTCCTTTAGCAAGGTGCCACATCTTATATTCAAATAAACCTGGCTCAACTCTTATTTTCACTGATGGATCTGCCTGTAGACCTGTAAAAAAACGAAGATGATTATCTCTTTATTTTATTTAAGAAAAAAAATTATTTTATGATTTATTTGTGACAATTATTTTTCAATTTTATTGTATCCTAGATTACAAATATTAAAAAAGTCAAGCTCCTCTTTCTCTGCCTTTTCTTCTTTGAGTTATTTAGCAGTATAGACGTCGCAACTATTAAGTTTCCCAAGTTGTCAACCATATCGCTCACCGCTCGTCGCGCCTCACACCTCACACCTAAATTTCTTACTTATAGCATCGGAATTAAAAAACCACATCGATGCGATTTGTAATCACTCGTCCGCTAACCGTGCGCGTGCGTGCGTGTATGTATGCACGCATAAGCGCGTGTGTGTGTTGGTACGCATACGCGCGCGTGAGTGTATGCACGCGTTCGCGCGTGTGCGCGTGTGTCGCGCACTCACCGAGCAGCAGCGCGTGCGCGGTCTCGACGGAGCGCAGCGCGGCGGACGCGTACACGTGGCGCACGGGCACGCCGGCCGCGCGCAGCCCCTCGCCCACCAGCTGCCCCTGCAGCCGCCCCACGCGCGTCAGCGGCGTGTCCAGCGCGTACGACTCCTTGCCGCCCACGCTGTAGCGCGAGACCATAAACAGTTAAACGGTTAAGTTAAGACATACGTCTTATAAAAAAAAAATCAATTTCTTTATTTCGCTATTGTGATTTCACAAACTATTTTATTTAATTTTCATGGCATATTTAAGAGAAAATAGAATAAAACGAAAAATGAGATGACGTCATACATACAGTAGAATAGAGATATGCCCATGCTAAATTTTAACAAAATACAAAAAAATGTTCTAAGCTATTACTATGACATTTACAGTAATGTCAGTACTTGCAATAATTCTTATTTTATTGTTATAATATAGCATAGGAAACATTTATTTCTGACCGTATGAACGAAGTCATTAGGCGCTTGCGACATTTTAGTTATGTTATATTTGGGTTAGGCGTTATTGATATTTTTGATACAGTTTTGATTTAAATAAAAGAATGAAATGAATATTGTCATTTCACTGCCCATCGCCATAGACTTGGACAAAGGAAATTAACAATAAAAACGCTATATCACTCTATAGCCAAATTATCTCCAAACTTAAAAATTATGAAGTGACAAATTACCGTTCACCCAGTTTTTCTGGCATATTTAAATCTTTTCTGACATATGTCCCATTGTTGTCGAAACAAAACGGCACCCAAACACCATAAGTGAGGTCAACTCTTTCGCCGTGCCGCATCGCAAATACCCAGCGACGATCCTTGCTTGTGCTATTCGTTGTTTTTACATCCTTAAAATTAATCAAATTAGTTAAATATAAACTTTAACTAGAATACAATTAAGTATAATGTTATAAGAATGTTCTTTATCAAACCACACTAAAGATATAATCTATTTGGCAAATACCATGCCTTACTACAGAGAACCATAAATAAACTGCCTACAAAAAAATAAATACAAAACGAATAAACCAACCTTGCAATCTCCATGCGTTTTTGAGTCACCATTATTACATGCAGTGTCGGTTTTCCAATCAACACCTTTTTGGAAAAATTATAGTTATACGATTTGCAAACAAAAACAATAAAAACACCTAATAACTGAATTAATTACAGAATATTATAATACACACCTTGCGTAACGTTCAATATGCTCTCGGTTTTATCAATTTTCACTGTTTTCCAATATTTTTCCCAATCTTTGTAAGTCTCTTCAGACTTTTCGTGTCCCAGTTCGGGTGAGTCTTCATGAGGGTAGGCCGCCATCTCGATATCCGTCGAATCCGACTCCGATTTTGAATCTGTGCCTGAATTACAAACGATCCAATATAAACAGATGAACATTAAACGGTTAGTTAACATCGTCTGTACAAATGATCCTGTGCATATCAAATGACCCTTTGCAATTGCGGCGCTATTACAACTGCCTAGAGTTGGAAGGCATATTGATAGCGATGAACGAAATAATAATATTTGATTGATAGCCGATAGGTTTGTTTTGTTTAAATACATTGGTGTATTTGTGATTGTGTCAAATCACATTGCAAGCACTATGTATATAACGATAGTCATCCGAGACAAAGACATTGTACCTATGGAAGTACCGTTTAAGATTGACCCTTAATATAATCATTATTATTTTTTAACAAAACACTAAACCGCTTTCAAAATGTCGGTACAAGACCAAATTTGAATAGGACCATAAATTGCGAGATACATTTTTTAGAGTCAGCTTCCCTATTTCGTGATAAAGTCACTGACGGCTATTAAACATTTACCCCAATATGTGGAAATTAAATATCAACTACCATACCTAGTTATTTATAATCATTTTAATAATTAACAGATAAGCAAAGAACATATCAGAAAGCTAATATGATGATATGTTATATATGAAAATAAAAGTCCAAAATATTAACTAGGCCACAGAATAATAAGTACAAGTAAATAAAGACATTATTAGGAAGCTGTGGAACCGGTCCTTAATATTTGATTCCAATTGTAGTTGAGAAAATTTATTTAAATTTATTGCATTATAAGGAATAATGAATAATAGCAATTCTTATAAAATATGTAAAACACTGTTTAAGGTTATTCACTACGCTTTTTTTACTTTTTTTTAATGTCACCGTCGGTAATGGATCTGGTGGGACGTCTAAGTAAGCGCTGCCCATTTGGGAGGCATAAGGTCCATTGTAGACCTTACGCCTCTACAAATCCCTTCCCAATTTAAACTCGGCAATCCATTTGTAGAGGCGTAAGGTCTGTAATCGACTTTACGTCTCTACAAATGTTCATGGGCGGTGGTAGCGCTTACCATCAGGCGTCCCACCAGCTCCATTGCCGACTGTGACATAAAAAAAAAAAAAAAAATGGATCGCCGACTTTAAGCTGGGAAGGGGTTAAGAAAGGATTGGCGAGAGGAATAAAGGAAAGGACTGGGAAAGGTAAGGAAAGGATATGTGCCTCCGGCTCCCCCACTCACTGAACAAAACACAGCAGAATGCTATTTCACGCCAGTCTTCTGTGGGGGTGTGGTACATCCCCGGTGCGAGCTGGCCTAATTCATGCCAAAGCGTGCTCGTCTACCACATACAAATGTGCTTGGACATACGGGTATATTGCAATATAAAATGTGAATAAGTTTAAGTAATTACTATTCATAATGGTTATAATTAATTGATACCATAGCATACTCTATTAAGCTATTCATTTATTGTTTCTGTAATGTCTTGACTTGATTTTAATTAAATGTAATAACACTATTCTTGTAAATAAAAAAAAAACTTTCTGCTTATCCCGAATGCACACGGGCAGTTAGTAACAATATGTAAAAAACAAATGTTTAAATAGAGTTTAATACGTACCTAAATTGGTTCCCAATGATATGGCTCTATGGAGAGTCCACGCGTCAGACTCGGCCGTCCGTTGTGTGTATACAGCGGGCAGGTATCCACTCACACCTATATGAGACAGTTGTTATTAAGTGAAGTCGACAACGTGTTAGTCATAATCCTCAAAAATAATTCAAGGTTATGTTATCTTATCTATTCTTGAAAAAGGAATCGGAACAAAACAAGAATGCATAATGTATACTTGATGCAGTATAACGGGATTCAGCAGTTCCATTGATGATCAACTTTTTTTATTTTTATTGTCATCCACAGTCAAAATTATGGTATGTACTCGTATGCAGTAGCTGGTAGTCGAAATTTGACCGTAACCGTGAACGAAAGGGTATCTTAAGCGATAAGACCGCGCTCACATTTTAAGTTACCTTATGTCTTTTGAAATTGTATAATTTATGGTGTAATTGTACAAGGAATTTACATTTCATATCTAAAAGCGTGTGTGTGTCAAATGCATGGAAGTATACGTACTTTATTGATTTAACGTACTTTTTCTCCCGTTCGGGCATTCATCGCTAAAAGGCGTACAATTTTTTGCTCTATTACAGTTATTCGAAAATCCAAGAAAAAACATACAACAACAAACACCCATAAAAACAAATAGGACAAATATTATAATAGTATATTTCACTATTGAAACAAAATAATACTTACTTCTAGTAGAATTCACAATATAAAAATGTGACCTTCACCTTACGCAGTCGTTTGATTTGTCACAAACAACGTAGCTTAATCTTAGTTACAATTCGCCAGTCATTACTCATTCATATATTTCACATCGTTACAAAAAACATATCTATGATCATAATTTGCTTCCGATTAAATATTATGTACAAAAAAGAAAGCAATGATTTTCTTTTACTTAAAAAAAAAATGATTCAGATTTTTAATTGGTATGATTATGATAGTAAATATCATCATATACTTAATAATTATAGATTTTATAAGCCGTTATCTGTAACTCAATGTTGTTGTGTAAATATATCAAATTACAATAACGTTCCTCGGACATGCTTTGTAATCATTGTAATGCACTGCTACTGAGTTAATGTTACTCATATAATATATACAATCTAGCTACCGCCAAACACACACATACATATTATAAACATTCAAATCACCCATAGTCTAAATAAGCGCGTCCGCTAAAAGCAGAATTTAAAATGACGTCAGCGCGGCTATCAGAACACGATAACATAGAATAAAAAGCAACATGTAAATGTAAATCTAACATCGTTGTGATCATTATATAACACACGTAACACTAACCTAATAGTCTATACGTTTTCAGACATTTACCGATGAAACTCATTGTGATAACTACATACAGGTATATATTGTATATGATTATAATTTAGAATGGCACAGATATAAATTACCCGTTAGCCAAGAAGTGCCGAGTACCCAGCCGTCGGGAGAACTGTCAAATTGTTTTTCTTCAATGTAAATATAATCGCCGAGTACCAGTTCCAATTCGTCATTGGCTTCCGGTACATATCTCTGTGTTACTTTATGTACCTGATAAAAAAAAATTAATTAGGTGTGTGTAAATTAATAATATATAACTCGATAGTACAAGTCGTTTGTATTACATGAACAGTTTTTAATATTTTGATATTATTACTTATGGAGCTGTTTCTTTTTTCGAAATTTGAATATACTTAATAATTTTAGATTTTGTTTGTTTGGTTTGACTCGTTAATCTCAGGAACTGCTGGACCGATTTTAAAAATTTTTTCGCCGTTGGGTATGTAAGTGATGCTTGAGTGCTAACTTTTTTTAAATATATAACATATTTAAAAAATAAATCACTCATATTCCTTGTAATATTAATATAGATTATTGTCAACAACCAAGTTTAGTTTAGTGATCGGCCTCTCCTTTTCTATGACAAGGTTTATATTTTTGTAACATAATTTATCACTATGCATCTATAGTCTATACATATACTATAACAGTAACCAGACCATATCTATACATCTAAGTATTAGGAACAATTGCTATGCAATAAGTATATAATATACATATATATAATAGACAATTTTTTTTTTGTTTGTTTATCTGTACGGGCGTCACGTGACATGCACCATTTCAGTAGAATGTTCTGAATGGCAAAAGATATATAAAAACAAACATCCTTTTATACTTTACTAGCGGTCCGCCCCGGGTTCGCCGTGGTACTTATATAGCTTATAGCCTTGCTGAAAAATGGGTTATCTAACTATCTGAAATAATTTTTCAAACCGGACCAGTAGTTGCTAAGATTAGTGTGTTCAAACAAACTCTTCAGCTTTATAATATGAGTATGTATCACAAACAAGCTTTTGTCCAACTATTAATTGTGGCTGTTACTGGTGCTTGTTTAATTACAGCTAGTCATAGGCTAGTATAAAAAATTGTGAACAAAAATTTTAAGTAGGTAGAATTATTCATATATAAGTTTTGTTGGACATAGAAAGAAGACATACCTGATGATTAGCGAAACGAGGGTCTCTAGAATATAATCTCAATTCCCAACTTGTAAGTGTGTCAGGTTTCAGTTCTTCAACAAGGGCCTTTAATGCGTCATACTCTGATTCCTCAAAATGGTATGCTAGAGTTATGTGTAGGGACTTTACATGTGCTTCCAGATTAGTTGCTACAATACATAATCAAATATTTATTTTGATACAGGGTCAGAATAAAAATTTCTAACAAAATATAGCAGTTCTTTTAAAATGTAGGATAAAATTTTTTAAATTGTTTTCCAGACTAAAAAAAAATTCAATTTTCATTAATTATATATGTTCCATAACAAAGAAAATTGTTAGAGTGAGTTCTGGTAAGTAAAAAATGTTTGTTATAGTTAATTATACTTCTAATACCTAACACATATGTATATATATCAATTAGTCTTAGACAGAAATCTAAAAAAAACATCAAATCTAAAAAGAAGCAGTAAGAAAAACATATAAAAATTAGCATACCTCACAAACAGCATCCAACTACTATATTGACATTTCATACTAAAAATATAAAATAAATATATGTACTCTATTAGAATAAATGAAAATCAAGCATTAAACATTATCTACAGGCATGCTATCGGTGGTTTGGTCACAACTCTTACATATGTCTTTCTCCTGAGGCATTGTGCACCATGGAAAGCAAGCACCCAGTGCATCCAAATGTTCATATGTATCCACTTTTACACCCACTGCATGAAATAACCTTGTTTTTAACTTTATATCAATAAAAATTACAATAACAGGATGTTGAAAGCAGTCAAATAAGTTAGATTTTAAAGTTGTTAAAAGCATTAGTACTTAAATATTCAAAGAACATATAGGCCCCTATTTTTTATAAAAATACTTTTCTTTAGCTTTCTAAATATAATAGTAGTAAAATGATTATATATGGATCATATGCTACAAAAATTATATTATGTAACTAACATTTCAGTACAATGATAAATAACCTTCTCATATAAAATAAAATAGGGTATGTCATTTGTATTAATCATGAATAGTGAAATTATTTGAATCATGAATAAAAATCTAACTTACATATTGAAGATACTTCCTTTACAAACTGCATGGCCATTTTCTTTAAATAATCAGCATGTTCTTCAGATATAAACAAGCCCATAAAATTGTGTGATATGTAGGGTTCAAGTTTAAGCTGGCAAGCTGGTGGATCTCCCACCATTTCCACCACTTGCTTGACTGCCTTTGCAAGCTGAAGTGAGGCTTCATCAGCAGCCTACAAGGTGAAAAGCATACATAGTGTCTTATGTACACATTTAATATTAATATTGTTACTATTCAATGCCATATTGTTACTTATTCAATGCTAAAAAATAAAAACTTCATTAAGAAAGTGGCATCAATAGAGCGTAAATTTTTGTATGTGGTAGTCGAGCATGCTTTGGCATGAATTGGGCCAGCTCGCAACGGGGAAGCACCACACCTTCACACAAAATCAGCATGAAATAATAGCATGCCATTGTGTTTCTTTCGGTAAGTGGGGGAGCCGAAGGCCCAAATGCTTTTCCTTACCCTTTGCAGTCCTTTCTTTTATTCCTCTCATTAATCCTTTCTTAATCCCTTTCCAATTTAAAGTCGACAACCCATTTGTAGAGGCGTAAGGTCTGCAATTGACCTTATGCCTCTCCAAATGTTCATGGCGGAGGTAGCGCTTACCATCAGGCGACCCATTAGCTCCATAGCCGACTGTGACATAAAAAAAAAAAATAATTCCATATGAATATAATTATTTAAGTTGAGAATTCAAGAGTACAACCTTTGTGTATTTACCTTGAAAAAAGAGACAAGTGTTATGTGTGGTGGAAAGTTATGGGCCCCATTCCAACTACCTATGGCCTTTGACTTCTCCCAGAATGCATGTAGCTGATTGAGCAAAGGGCCAGTGGGGGTAGCGTAAAATATGTATTCCCTTGGTTGCTCTGTGTCAATGAAGGCATCATTTACATGTGTGAGAAGCCAGTCTGAAGCTAGTTGCACACTGCGGTTACCAGTTGCAGCTAGTGCTTTTAAACTGAAATTCAATGAATAATTGTAATATTTTCCTTGGCAACTGACTTCAAAGATGGAGGAAGTTATAAATCTGACTATTTTTTTGTTAGTTATCTCACAACTTTTTGCAAGTAAACTGATTTTTCCTTTATTGAGAGCTGCTACCCAATATGTCACATATGAATTTGGTCTAGTTTATATGTGCATGTGTATTTTTAACCATCATAGTTCAATTAAACTTTCTGAATTATTGATTACCTATTATTCCATTGAAGCAAATTAAATACATTTCATTAAGTATCTTCCCATGTAAGAGATATTTTACGGCAGTGACAATTGAACATTATCACTCTAGCATCTTAACTATGTATAGATAGAAAAGTCTAATTCTATTATTCATCCTGCTGCAATATCAAACTCAGTTTTTTGTATTTGTTTTAACTTTATATTTAACTTTTTTCATCAATCATATTTTATATGCAATTTTTTTTTATTATTAATAAAACAATAGCACATTTATATAGTACTAATTTAAGGGTGCAACTTAACAAAAATAGTAAAAAACCTTAAAAACCCCAGAGAAATGGATAACATTCCACAGGGAGGAAAATTAACACATTAAATATTAGCATTTACTGAATGAATACATTTCATTTTAGTAGTTAGCAATATTTGGTTTGTAATGAGGGAAATCTTATATCATTATCCTATCATAAATTTTTTGTTCTAGTTCTCAAAAGATATTTATTGAAAACTATTGCATTTATGGTCACACCATTCCTATATATTCTTACTACCTAAATAAAAATTTACAAATTAATTCCCAGTATGAATAAGAAGAATTTATGACTAAATCTATTATTTCTAAAACAGCAGCCAAGAATTATTATTTTTTTTAATAAACTCTCTCCGACTCTTATTTTCTGACATATTTTTATAACAGTGGTCGGGTAAAAAATTGCGCAACGGACCCGGCTTTAGGTATAGAATGAATTTAACCACTATAGCATAATCAAATGCAAGTGTACTAAAGAAAGATATTTTCAAAAAATGGAGCTCTTTCTTTTCTTTCTCAGTAGAAGATGGCGAACTTTCGTTTGGTTTTACTTTCAACTGTTAACTCAAATTAAACAGAAATACATCACTTCGTTAAACATAATTCTTATAAAGGTTTTACAACTGTTTTTTAAATGAATACTTACGCACGGTTTTTTGGAAACCCCATCTGTAACAGTATTTGCAATGGAGATGCATCTTGCTTAGAGGTTTTACTAGATGTAGAAAATTTCCTAGGAGGAAGATTAGTCATAGCTTAGTTCGGATTTCGGATCAATATCTAGATACAAGTATTTTTTATCCAACAGCACGCGACCAAAGGACCGGTAATATCAAACATTAACTGATTAAATCCTAACTGAAATATAATTAATAAACAAGTCTCAAACAAAAATCTTATTAGAAGTATTTGTTTTACAAAATGTACACATAAAAGAGACTAGAGCAATTTGACAAACAATGATCAAATTTTCAAAAGTCAAATGTTTGTCAACAAGTCAACACATAGCAGTGGTACCAACTCTCAGAAATATTTACTCCTAACTCTAAGTCAAAACCCCCTAAAACTGCGTCAATTATTTGAAAATCCCCCTAAAAAATAATATTCAATCAAAATAATATAATAAGCAATATTCAGTAATATTTGTTAATGCTTTTTATTTATAAATTAACTAATACATTAAAAATTATGTCAGTTTCCTCTGAAGAGTCAGAATTTTTAAAATCATATATGTTAACATTGAATAAACTTAACATTTTAGAAGATGGAGTGAATGCTGTGCAAGATCCACCATTACGAATTAATGTGAATCGAATCATCATTATGCTTTGCAACATTTCAATCGATAGTTTATAATTACACTAGATGTCACCCAGTCCTAAGTCATTCGCTAGGTGAAAAAATAAATTTAATTGATTATTGCATTGGATAGTTCTATTATATTCAGAAAAACCCTAAAAATACCTCTAAACATATAAAACCCCTAAAAAAATTCCACTAATTTACCCCCTAAATTTGGGGGGAAAACCCCTAAGTTGGGAACAATGACACATAGAATATATAATGTATTGTATTCTGTGTCACGGACTATTTTAATAGGAAAGTAGAATAGATATTATATGCATATTATTTTGTTCTTGTGTGGAAGTGGCAAAAAAAGTCCAAACATGAATATGCAGGGTGTAATTAGGAAGAGTCTAAAGAATTAAAAATGGTTTAAATAACCCAATAGATAGTGTAAACGCCTGTCATTTTGGCGCCCTAGGTACACAGATATAACAACAAAACGAGTCTTAGTTTTTTTTTGTGTTTATTCTTAAATGTAACTAATACATATAAATAAATTTAATAACCCTTTATTCTTGAACAGCTTCAATACCTAAGTGTTCATAGGAAAAAATATTATGGTCACCCTATTAGCACACAATAATTATGTCCTCTGTACCTCTTACTCTTAGCTACCTCACTCGATTTGCTTTCAAGCCGCGGCCCGCTATGTGATGAAAGCTTTTCTCTAACGGAATTGCTCGCGTAGTCAAAGTAAAAGACAGACAGTCCCAAAGATTTTATTTGCATAGTTCCAGGAATTCCGGAATTAAAATAATCTGTGTTGTACATATATATCAATATTAATTCTTATTCAGGTAAAAAAAAATCTTTTTGCGAAATTTCATTCAAATCGGCTTAATGGTTTAAGCGTGAAGGAGTAACAGACAGTTACTTTCGCATTTGTATTTTTTTTTTTATTGACGCCGTCATCTTGTGAAACAAAATTTGCTTCGTTCGTTGTTTAACAACAAACAAATAAAATAACAACGACTAAATAAGAAATTTTGAAAGAATAGAAAAAAATTTATCAAGAAGCGGGAATCGAACCCGCGTTTTTTGCCTAACCGTAGCAACGACTAGCCTCTCGGCCACCCGATCCCGCCACAGTAATCGAATTCCTTCTACTGTTTCGGTTTTATGTGCCTGAGGGTACCAAAAACGTGGGTCTGTGATGTGTTATCTGTGATGTTACAAGGGTTAAATGCTTTAATAGTCCCTATTTATTTCACACCTACGCTTCCCTATTCATTAATCATTGCTTTGTGGTGTTTATTACTGAGTAACAGAGTGTAAAGTTGTTCCTAATCTGTGGTGTCTATTCTATGCATAATGCACACCACGATTCACGACGCCGATCTGTCAGTGTCATCTCTTAGCTCTTGTCTCATGTGTGTGCTGTATTTTAAAATTTTATTGCATTGGATGTATTTGAGATAGTGTTGATTACGAATTATAATTTAACTACTTAGAAACTAATTACAGAATTTAAAATGTATTTGAGATATTTTTTAAACGAGAGTGGAGATCGCCAGTATACATTAGCTGTAAGTTTCACGTGTTTACTTTTGTGGTTAACTTCAACTAGATTTTAAAAAAATTTCACGCCTTCACTTCATCTACACAAAAATAAAATGAATAATTCTTGTTTGTTTATTATCCTGTATAATATTTCAGACCATTGATCCTAGCGGAAAGCCTACATTATCTGCACATCCAGGTACGGAAAAATAATTTAAAGCATAAGATATATTAGTGGTATAGTATACATAGTATATATTTTTTTAATTTTCACCACAAACAGAGTAATGAATTTTTTAATTTACTCGACATCGAAAATGGAGGTTCTTATTTCATCTGTTATTGTTTTTTTTTTATTTTGTAATATTCAAAAGCTTGGCATTGTTTTTAACACGCTTATTTTGTTAATGAA
This sequence comes from Zerene cesonia, assembly GCF_012273895.1. NCBI lineage: Eukaryota > Metazoa > Arthropoda > Insecta > Lepidoptera > Pieridae > Zerene > Zerene cesonia. Next base: position 3,581,632 of record NC_052109.1, read on the forward strand.
ATTATTTTTTATTTACAGCTCGTTTCTCCCCTGAAGATAAATATTCAAGACAAAGGATCACTATTAAAAAGAGGTTTGGTCTGCTGTTGACACAACAACCAGAGCCCATACATTAAGATGCAACAATCTAAATAAGTATTATTATAAGTGACTTAATGCAAAATAAATTTAAAAATTACATTTTGTTTCTTTTGAACCTACACATTACACATTATTACACATCAATAAATAAAGCATTGTTTAATCTGTCACCATAATTTAATAAATATAATTGTTACTATTCTATACATTGATTTCTTGAGGCAGTAACACATATTATTTTAGTTAAATTAGCTGATACATACAATTTTGTCCATGTTCACTACTATGTTGTCCTGTTAAATTAAATAACACTTAATACTTATTGGTAGCAATTTATATAGGAGCTATATGCATTTTTATATGCTCAAATACTTATAGCTAGATATTAGTCTTCTTGGTCACTATCCTTAAATAGGAGTAACTTTACTAAGCTTCACTAAAACAAGAAAAGTCACAATATTTATTAAATATTATAGCTAAATTGGTTAGAATATTTTCAATTATTTTATTAAAAAGTACAGGCATTTCCCAACAATCACATGTTTTTTTATGTATTTTTTACTTCTTAAGGCTTTAACAATATCATCTGCAGTTACATATTGCAATTCAAATAACACATTACATGTCGCTTTGTCCCTCAAAAAGGATTCTGCAACTGCCTAAAACGAGTTTAAATTATAAGTTACACTAACCAAACCATTTTTACTCCTAACAGAAAATTAAGAAACCTAATAAAAATAGAAAGTGATAAATATACAGACACATTATGACATAGTGCTTACATATGACTTACTCATTGCTCGTAACAGAACAATAAAAATTAACCACTATAGCATATTAATTTTCACTATTCCAGCAAATATTCGTTTGAAAGTAAAGAAAAAACAACTTTAAATTTCGCGCCATTCTATCACTAGATGCGTTAAGCACATGCGTCAGTGAAAAATTATTTATAAAAAAAAATTAATAATATAAAAGCAAAACCTATAGAGTATAGATGAATACTGATCTTACGATAAGGAATTTGAATGAGATGCTATGATGCATTTTTTTTTGCAAAATTTAAATAATTCGTTATTACAAAACTACAGGCGACCTACGAAAAATTTTTGTGGACATAGATCGACAGAACAGACCTATTGATTGTCATTTTGATTAATAAATTCTTGAAATCCTTGGATGGGGTGCTAAATTTGTGGCTTAGCTTTATACTTTTTGAAAACGCATTAAATAACTGCTTTTTGGCCATAGTGATCTGAAGCACAAATGATAATATACTATACTTCATAAGTAAGTCCAATGAGATTTTTTTGAAGTGAAACTTTTGAAGTGAAACTTCTTTAGAATCGTTATGATTTCAAAGCTGATGCAACGGAAAACCGACAGATAAGAGACACAAATACAAAATGTGTAGAATGAAGCCGGCAAAGAGTGAGACAGAAATATGCATACTATTTTATATTTTATATATATTCATCTCATTCTTTTGTCGATTTACTGAAGTTTCACTTCTATCGTGCGTGAATCGCACACACACACACACACACAATTTTTTTCTGCAGGTACAATATTAGTAGATATATAATATTAATAATTGAAAATGCAGTCGTATGTGTAATTCATATAGGTTACAGTGATTGAAGTAAATTTGAAATAAGAAAATTAACTAATAAAATTGTGTCCAAAAATAACTAAACCATATCTTCAAAAGGAAATATACAAAACCCAGTTCTGCCATAAGTCACAACATTTAGTGAAATAATTGTGATGTTTACGAAACTTATAGTCTACCATATCACTTTTTTATTATTTTGGGATAGCATAGTTATTAGTAACATAGTTTCCTAAAAAATAATTTCAAATCTAAGTAGTTTAACGAACCACGGTCTTACGACAAAAAATAGTTGGCAACAATGAAACAGAAAACTGAAAATTTAAAAATGAATGATTGTCATCAGTCATCCTATTGTCATTCAATACAATTCACATTTCACATATCAGTCACAACATTCATAACTGATCCGATGTTCTCAAAAATAAATGCTTTTTTAATGTGGATTTAATTGAAATTGATTGTCAATTGTAATAAAATAAAGTCCTTTTATATAAATATAACTGCTCATGTGAAGCAGCGCAGCGCAATTGGCACAGTCAACAGTGTTACCTATGTCTACACCGGTATAAAGTGCAGGCTGCAGAGCGCAGGCCCGTGTTTATTAAAAATTAAAAAGTACTTTGTGGTGCAAGCACGAACATCAATAATCAATACAAAGCCGTTTGTAGTATCTACTAACAGCTAGTATATTGTCAAATAGATTACTTATGTCCAATTGTTCGTGTGTGGAAATAATAACTTATTTAAGTTGAACGTTTTGAAGAATAATTTAGATTCATACGAAAATCTGTGTCCAGTGTATAGGTGTGCTTTTGTTATTCCTACAATAAAGTATATGTCACTTTTTACGGAGCAGCGCACTGCGCGGTGCGCAATGTTATCTATCTCTTTTCCGGTCCGACTTTAGTGCAAGCACCGAAAGTGCACATAAATCAATAATCAATACAAAGTCCTTTCTGTTGGGCGTCAGCGATGACAAGACTTATTTAGATGTGTGATTAAGTTTCTCTTTGTTCTTCAAGATAATATTCGTCTTTTTCGCAAAATGGCTCAAAAAGGTGATGAACTCAATATTTACTGGAATAAAATAAACTATGCATTTCCCATTCTCAATGATACACTGTTTACTGACTGCACTGATACTGAATATGAAGAAATACAAGAAATTATAACCGGCTTAGGTATTCAGGTAAAAATACGCGACCTTGTACTTGTTTACATTGAGAAATATATGCGTCAACTTATAGCTCCTATATTTTGGGCAAAATTTATTAAAGTGGATGAGGAGATTAAAGGCTTTCAGCTGTTCAAGTCTGCAGTAAATGACTTATACGAATCTGTCAATAGTTTTTCAAGTATGCTAAGAAAGCTTATAAAACTTAATAGCGTCTGTTGTGACAAAGGACCTATTTTTGGTGAGAAAGATATTGTATCTGGATTTAAACAACTTTTGAGAGCTACCTTACTATCACAATTACCTGTTGATTTTCATGTTATAATAAATCATTTTTATAAACTATCATTTAATGTCTTTGATAATGAAAATGAAAATAATTCAGATATTAGTGTAGATGTTATGTGTGCAGGATGTTGGAATGATTATTCCGATTGTAACTGTGCTTATATTGTTAAGGTTTTCCATGATACAAACAGGAAACTCATGGAATTACAATTGCTGGAGAGACTGGCTGGTCAAGTACTTACAAATTTTATACAAGTTAGAATTGAAACACACATACAAAAACTCTGCACTGGAACTTTTGATGTTTCACATATTTCCCATCTAGAAAACTGGCTAGACATTACAGTAATGTCATGGTTGACACGAATATATTGTGCCGGGTCATCAAAACCACCACCAGATAATAAAAATATCCAAAATGCTATTGCCAAGTTTAAGCAAAAATTGAGTTACTTTTTGTATCATACATATATGAAACTAAGAATTGATCAATTATTTAATATTATAATTGAATACCCTGATTCTCAGCCTGCTATTGAAGATATCAAAGCTTGTTTGAGTAAAACAGATTTGTGTTCTTCATTGTGTAAAAAACTACAAACTGCTTTAGAGACCCGACTTCTGCATCCTGGAGTAAATACACCAGATATATTAACTGCTTATATTTCCACCATCAGAGCTCTTAGATATTTAGATCCTTCTGGAGTAATTTTAGAGAAAGTCACGAGGCCTGTTCGAAATTACTTAAGGAATCGAGAAGATACTGTTCGGAGTGTTGTCAGTAGTTTGACAGAAGAGGGATCTGGAAGTGAGCTTGCTGAGGAATTAGCTAAATTTGCAGCTAGTACAGGGGAAGAAATTGATCATGAAGAGGCTTGGGATGAGTGGGTCCCTGAACCTGTAGATGCTGATCCTAAACAAAAACCTAACAATAGTAGGGGCAATGACATTATATCAATGCTTGTAAATGTTTATGGCAGTAAAGAATTATTTGTGAATGAATATAGAACTCTTTTAGCAGATAGATTATTAGCACAAAGTGTAATCAACACAGAAAAGGAAATAAGATACTTGGAGTTGTTGAAAATAAAATTTGGAGAGTCACACTTACACTTTTGTGAAGTAATGTTAAAAGATATATCAGATTCTAAGAGAATTAATGCTCTTATACAACAGGATGAAAACTTTGAAGATTTGAATCAAAAATTTACATCAAATGCAATGATATTGTCTGCACAGTTCTGGCCCCCCTTCAAAGATGAAAGTTTGGAATTACCAGAAGAAATTAAACAACATTTAGAAAAGTACACGAAAGCATATGAAGCATTAAAAGGGAACAGAACTTTAAGTTGGAAACCTCATCTAGGCAATGTTAATATTGAGATAGAAATTGGTGAGAAAAAATTAGAGTTGACTGTGTCACCATTTAATGCCACTTTAATTATGCACTTCCAAACCAAACCAGAATGGTCGATTGAGGAACTTCATCAGACAATGAAAGTTCCAATAATGATCTTAAGAAGAAAAATAACCTATTGGCAGTCACTCGGTCTCATATCTGAGAAGTCTACTGATGTTTATGTTCTGGTTGAAGGATCGGAGGCAAATAAATCAAGTGTAGCATCCAATCAGGTGCAGGAAATGATTTGTGAAGATGAAGAATCTGAGAGTGTGATGGCTTCTGCCCATGACCAGAGGGAAGGAGAACTACAAGTATTCTGGTCATATATTGTTGGTATGTTAACCAACCTAGATTCCTTGCCATTAGAGCGAATACATCAAATGCTCAAAATGTTTGCCTCACAAGCGCCTGGCACAGAGTGCAGTTTGCAGGAACTTAGGCAATTTTTGGATACTAAAGTTCGTACGCACCAACTTGTTTTGCAGGGTGGCATGTATAAATTGCCCAAGAATTAAAATAGTTATCATGTCATGTCTAGATTAAATAATTAATTTAAAGCACTATTGTATTTAATATGAAATAAAAAGCATGTAAAGGTATAACAGAATTTTATTTTCAAATTTTAAATATAAAAATTTGGTTATTATATTACTTAAATATCTGTGAGTTACGAATGTGTTATATTTTAATACATGTTGTATTTTTAGACTGTATGAGTAACAAATTAATCAAAATTAGCAGTAAACAAACACAGTTAAAAAATTTGTTTACATTAATACTTGATCTCATAATACATAATATAGTGTCAGTCTTAACATCTAATAAATACTGTTTAAAATAAACATTATCATAGATATTGTAAAATAACATAAATATTATAATGGAATGCACTCTATGTACTAACATAATATACAATAAAATAAATGCAAGCTCCTACATGTGACATTTTTTTTAATATGAACCTAAAATAGTACCTACAAACAGAAAAAAGGGGGTTTCAGTAATAAGGAAAATTTAGGTTTCTATTAATTGTATATTTGGAATGCAATATAACTTGAGTTCACATTGTGTTAAGATTGTTTCATAGGTCTGAGAGCTTAAAACTAATATACATATTTAAAAATTTTAATTGTACTTATGAAATGAGTACATTCACAAGAAAAAAATTATTACTTGGCAAAAAAACATAACTGAACCCAATTGATCAAACATTAAATGAAATTACGATTACAACAAAAATTTAATACTAAACAGATCTTTAAAAACGTATAATAAAAAAATAAAAACATAACTACAGCCAAAGGTTAACACAATAAGAGTTAGAGCCATATTTATAGAACATCTATATAAAAATAAATATTAGAATATTGTAAAACACTACAACAGTTAAAGCTCTACAAGTAGTTTACATATTTACAGATGCAAGAACAAATTTGGTGCCAGTTAATTTGGCTTCAAGAACTGCATGTAGCTCTTTGGGCTAACAAGTAACAGTTTATATTCACATAACATAGAAATTGCAAATAGAGTGTTATTTTAATTATAGCAAATCTAAGCAAGATGAGTTCATATAGTATATCTTAAATATTTTGGTATATGTCTCTATTTCTAAAATAGAGTTATTATTTATAATAACATTTTTATAATAGCTTATATGAACACACCCCGCAACCAGATTACTTAAGTTGTTGTTTAAACTATTACATCCGCAAGTTTAAATTAAATATTACATGTTGCGTAAAGTCAAACTACATAATCACAATGTGACGTTACAATTTAGCTCACTTTTGAGGCTCTAGGCAAATATAAAAATTTGAATAAGGCTTGCATACTTTAGAATTACATTTAAATGCAATTATACTAATGTTAAATAACTTATGCAATAAATTATTAAGTACATAAAATTTCATTAAGTCTGCATTAGTGCTTATTCTAAGAATCTCTTTTTGGACGATTCGTTATTTCGACTGCTATTTTTTGCAATTCACAAATCTGTTATGAATTTATCGTCGTTCGATTTGTGCCACCATACAAGTCATATCAGTCAATTAGTGTGTTCCTTATATTAATGTAGAATAAATAAATATTATCTTATGAAATACAAATTTAATACCTATTTACTTTCATACCGAGCAACATATCAATCATTGCAACATAGAATATTATTTTAAACTGTACATTGATTGAGCGTCGCATAATTTATTAATACAAGATGAGTAAATTTAGCAATACCTTTTTTGTAAAGTGACTTACTATTAATTATCAATGTTTCGATATAAAGATTATGTAAAGGAAACTTGAGTTTCGACTCTTATTGTTCTTTAGGACTCCCATTAATTTAATAATTTATGGTGAAAGATTTGACCATAAAGTTCTCGTTGGTAAGCGTGATCGATTCTGTATATATGCCTATAAAATAATAAATAAATAATATTCTCTAGCAGTAGGCCTTATACGTTTTCAATAATATATTAGTAAAAATATAATAACATACTGCAGTAGATCTGGGCACCTTCCGCACCCAGATGATCCCAAATGCAGAAAAATATAATTATCTGTACTGCATTTTTTTAGAGCTTTATCTTTGTTGCCAGTACGCATCTTCTGATCATAGCATTATTACACAAACGTCATGACACCGATGGGCAGACGACGTTGAGATAGTAGTAGTAAGTCGTTCACTGAACCTGGGAGTCCGAAGTATCCGCAGATGGTCATCGAGCACTGGTCATATTCGTCAGGAGTCGAAGCGGCGTGGCGTCACGAGCGCCGGCCCGCTCACCGGTTGCGGCGGGGCGCGGGGGCGGGGGCGGGGGCGGGCGCGGGCGCAGGGGCGGGCGCGGGCGGCGCGGCGGGCTGCGGCCGCTTGAAGGGGCCGAGCCGCTTGACCGGACGAGGCGACACCGAGTGCGGCTCGCCGCTCGCCGCCCACGTGCTCGCGCCGTGGTCCAGCAGCGCCGCCGCCAGCCGCCCGCTGTTCTGATCTGCGGATGCATGTTTTGATTTGTACTTTTTGTAGTGATTAATTGTTTATGGAGGGTTAACTGCTACGATTTAGTGTGCTTTAAATTCAGCAACTGAAACGCTAAATTCACATGGATACACATCATTTCAAAGTTGTTTTTCCTGTTTTATCAGAATGATATTTGATGACTTGATAATTTCTATACAGATGTAGTGTTACTCGAAATAGATGAACATAGCCGAAATAGTTAAACGTATGAGGTGTCGTTGTAATCATTGAGATTTACAGTAATGAGTAATGATATAGGTTACATAACTTAACAAACGGATGCCCGTAATTAAAAACCTATAGCACACGCGGTCTATAGTACTAATCCAACGGTGAAAGAATTTCTGAAATCGATCCGGAGTCCGGAGATAAGCGCACCTACGACCACTTGACACGATGAGTACGCACCGGCGGGCGGCGGGTGCGCGTGCACGGGGTCGCGGACGCGCGTGACGAAGGTCTCGAAGGGCGTGGGCAGCGTGTGGTGCGCGACGAGCGCGTCCAGGTCGCGCGCGCGCTCGCTGCACGCGTGCTGGTACAGCGGCATGGTGGCGCGCACGGCCCGCCCGCCCGCGAACGCGGCGCCGCGCACCAGCGCCGCGCAGCACCGCGCGCGCACCACGCACTCCTCCCACAGCGGCCCGAACACGCCCACCTGACCGCGGTAACAGTAGGGTAACAGTAGAATTACGTCATGGGGTTCGTCACATTATAAACAAGAACGGACAAAAATTATAATAAAGAAAAGAATGGAATTTAGAGAGAGAACAAATCACTCACATCAGGTTTCCTGGATACAGTACAACGCAGCAGGCCTCCGGGTAGTGGGTAGAGCACAATGAGCACGTCGCAGAACTGCGTAGGCAGCGTGTCGCGCTTGTACGGCCGCCAGTGCTCGCTCCACACTACGTGCACCTCGTCGTTACCCAAGTGCCGAGTCTGGATATTACAAATTCAACGTGTGAGGTTCAAACAAATTATTTATTTATACCTTACACAAATTACTTCTTATGGCCGACAGGCATTTCTACCATGGTACCTATGTCCAGCATGTCTGTCCAGCAGTAAACGTTCCATGGTTGAAACGGCGACCTATGTTACATATGTATATTGAGATAGATCTTTGAGAGAGGTTACTTTTTGTAGCCAATTAATATCAGGCGAGATCGCGGTCACTTTAGTCGGGCCTGACTGGTACAGAATAAAAAAAAGAATATTAGGAGTGGCTTCCCAGTTGGTGCGTACCTTGTTGAGTATAGCGTCTGGCGTGTCGGCGGGCATGCGCGTGGCCACGTGGAACAGCGCCTCGAGCGTGAGCGTGGCGAGGTAGGGCGCGCTGGTGCCGCCGCCGCCGCCGCCGCGCAGCCCGCCCGCGAACCCCACGTGGCTCTCCAGCTCCACCTGACACGTACACGATCGTCATCATCATCATCATCATCACCGCCACCACATTCGTCAACCCTGATAAATTGTTGTTATGTCCACTTCAGGGATTTTGCAGAACGGTTTAGGCGTTAATGCAGGCCAAGTGAAACTTCTGATTTGGCGGAACCTTCTCAATTCTCGCCTTTACTGATCGCAGTGGATAAGTTCTTGCGTTAAAGTGTTTTTTATATATATATATATAAGAACATAATAACTTTTCTAGTGTCATATTTAAAAATAATATATTCATAAGTTCAAATGAAACATACCTCCCAAGCCAGAGCCGCCAAGAACGCTTCGTAGGCCGGACTTCCACAACGATTCGACAGTATTTCATTCCGCGTTTCTTGGCCCTTCCCAACGTAAATCACTGCAACTTTGTGTGTTTCTCGGCACCTGATTAAGATAATACAACGGTCAATGCAATTCTTAACAAAAAAAAAATATTAAGTATACAAATATGCCATTAACTTGTGCATAAATCTGTCATAGCGAAAATACGCAAACATGCATATACAATGTGAATCTTCAACCATGTTATCATTCATATGTATTGGTAGTATTGTGGAAAAGCTAAGGAAGTATTTGAATTTTTTTTAATGTGCTCTTGAGTTTAGTAGAGAAATGTAGAATTTGTGAACCAATGTACATTCGTGATCAAGCTTAAGACCTTTAATGTTCCCCAGTTACCAAATTAAATGAAATTCAAAATGAAACGTACTAATTTAAAAACGAATATTGTTTTCTGGGTAGTAATCGATTTGGGCTCAAATATTCATTATTTGTTACTATCTCTGTAGTGAAAAGTCAACTTGAAAGCAGTATAGTGTCACCATGCGTGTGTGTATCACTATGCGCACGTGTCTCTGTGTTTGTGTGCGGGCATTTCAAGCGGGTGCGGGTGTGCATGTGTGTGTGTGTGTGTGTGTGCTCGTGTCACCTCTGCGCGTCGAGGTTGCGCAGCTCGCGCAGCAGGCGGTCGGTGCGGCGCAGCAGGTGCGCGTGCGCGCGGCGCGCGGGCGCCAGCGTGCCCAGCTGCGCCACCAGCTGCCGGCTCCACGCGAACGGGCTGCGCGCGCTGCTCACGCTGCTCTGCGACGACCGCTCCACGGACTCCACTTCCTCCTCGCTATTATTGAATGGACACAATTTGACTATTATGTGTTTTTGAGATGTTTGCTCGCGATTAGGGATGGACCATTCGATGAGCAGGTTCATAACAATTTTGACAGTAATTAAATATCGATCATATATTTAGAGAATTATTAAAAAAATTATAGTTGTTTACATAGTTAATCTTTTTATTCTGTATGTATGAAGAATATAAATATAGCAGAAGTTAATTATTTCTAAAAAATTTGAAATCAATACACGCCTTATTTGTACAATATCGAATATACACTGAACTAATAAAACTAAATCTAAAATAAAGCGCACTGGCACCGAATAGCACTCACGTGTCCCTATTGGCGAGGTAGTGTCGCTCGGCGTTGCGGTGCGCGACGAGCGCGCACACGAGCTCGTCCTCGGCGCCGGGCGGCAGCGGCGACGGGCCCGCCTCGTCGAGCCGCCGCCCGCACGTCACCTCCGGCGACGTGTGCCCTATGTACGCCAGCACCTGCCCAAACGCGATCGGAATGCTCTTGTATTCAACACATTGTTAAGGAGGAAATGGCAAACGTATATAATACTAAGCCTATATTATGAATAGGACAGATTTTTTATAAATCCCATCCTACTAATATTATAAATGCGAAAGTTTATAAGGATGTGTTTGTGTGTTTGTAACTCTTTCACGCAAAAAATACTGAACCGATTGCAATGAAATTTGGTACGTAGACAGCTAGACAACTGGAATAACATATAGGCAACAAATTTTTATCCCGATATTCCTACGGGATACGGACTTGCGCGGGTGAAACTGCGGGACGCAGCTAGTGAAGTAAAAACCTTAAAGAAGTATATGTTCGCCTACGTGGTCATAATAAATTATCATCACCAATTTAATACCTTTGGAGGTAGAATTTGTTAAAATATTTTTTTAGCGGATGCCTATACCATAGTCACCACGTGCATGCCAAATATCAACCCAATCGGTCCAGTAGTTTGGGCTGTGCGTTGATAGGTCAGCCAGTCAGCCTTTGCATTTTACACATTAAGATTAATATTTATATTAATTTTTATTCTGTTTCAAGACTGCATACTCCTGGATCAACGCCAAATTTTGTTATATATCTGTAATTTTAATTAATATAAACAAAAAACTATTAGAACAATCTAAGTTAACTAGTGTTTTACGACTGCCTTTTATTTGTTTCTAATTGTTTCTAAGAACAAAACTTAATGGTAGAAACTATTCAAATGAATTAACTATATACATACTAATACTAAGTCACAATTATGCGATGATTAGCAGAAGATAGAACGAAACTCAGGAATTAAAACAAATTAGTCATTATAAATCCGCTTAGATATAACAAAAACCTCGTACATGATCTAATTGATGTTTATCCGGCGGTGAGTTTCTGTAGTCGGGCAGAAGATCTGGCGGTAAGGGCGGCGGGAGCGACGAGAGCGTATTGTCTCGGGGACTGTCCACACTGGAAAGGTATACTACATGTGAATTTATTTTTTTAAATACACTCACCTTTTGATATTGAAATCAATTCAAGGAGAAAAAAATATTTGGAAGAATAAACAACTATAAAATTATTCTTTCATTGATTTATATATAACTTAAATTCATTACAAAAATATGATATTTATATATAACTTACTTGTTCCATCTATAAATATAAATAAAATACTATTGCTTTACTCATATATCGTCAGGCTAACAATCTGTGTACCATTTTATTATTACAATTAATACATGATACGTACACAGTGGGCACGGGCAGCGACTCGAGTACGTCGGCGGCTGCCACAGCGGGGTCGTAGTACAGTGCGGACGCGTCCCAGCACGCCTTGCCGGTTATATCACGCAGAATCACACGCACTTGGCGATCCGATGTTATGAGGCCTGACGAAATGTGTTGGAATGAGTTTTGTGACTGGTTATTAAAAAACTAGAGGGGATATACCATAATTGCAAATAATTTAAGTATAAAACTCTTCAATACACATTAATACAGGTGTAAACGAATAATAACTGCATATATAATTAAAAAAGTATAAAAATCATTGGGAAAAATCCAGTGACTTTTTATTATTATTTTATTCCTTTAAGTAAAAACACATTCTACATATTTAAAATCCAACAACAAGGGCCCTATCTCTGTAGATGTTTATGAGAGGTGATATTCCCTTAGAATTATTGCGATGCACAATCACGTTTGCCCACTCTCCTGTAAAATAAAAACATACCCGGATATCCCGGCCCCGGTCACCCCCTCCTAACTAAAAAACAAATCAAGCCAATAGCCATACCGGGCGTGGTGCCCCCCTGCGACGCGTCCAGCGCGGGCAGCTCGATGAACGACGCCAGCGTGGAGTCGCTGAGCCGCATGAGCTGGATGTGCGGCGCGGCCAGCACGGGCGGGCCCAGCTCGCTGCCGAGCGGCGGCACGCTGTCGTGCTGCTCGCACACGCTCGACGACAGCTGGCAGCCGGCCCACAGCGGCCAGTGCCCCAGGTACAGCACCAGTTGCGAGCAGATCTGCAGATGCGGTACCGATAAATAGGGAGCCATTCCATTCCAGGGAACCCAGTAACACAATATACATATTTTGAAAAGTGTAATGAATGAGTTTTTTTTAAGTGTTTAATTATGAGATATGACACAAGCTGTACAAAGTGTCTGTATGAATAATCAACAGTGACATATTAACAATGTATAGATAATTTTTATAAATATGTCGTTAGATGTCATTGTGTCGCAAACCCAACGAAAGCTTGTTAGACGGGATAAATCAATAATGACATATCAATTGAAAAACAATTGAATAACGCATTGAAAGTATTTACATAAGTACAAAGAAGTAAACAATGATCGAATCCATCTTATGATAAAATAATTTTTTACACTGCTAAAAAAAAGTTATATTAAAATTTCAGATTTACATTTTTTCATAATTAAGACATGTTTAAAGTAAAATTTAATTACCGTCTGAGCCCATAATTTGACATCAATACTCGAAGCGGGAGTGGTTTTTGGCCCAAGGTTATCAAGCTGGATATTCGGATCAAAATCTTCATCGACTGGCAAAGTCAAACCTTCGATATCTGAACCATTAGTGCCCTTCATTACAGCATACAAAACCTGTAAACAAACGCGTTAATTACAATTATGCACTAAATGCGATTCGATGAAAATTCTTACTTATGTTACAAATGCGAAAGTGTGTTTGTTTGCCTTGCCTTTGTCTTTATTTTGATGATACGATTATTGTGTCTGATGAGAGATAAGAGTAAAACACTTCATTTCCATGTGAACTTCGACCACGTATATAGCTTATTAAAACTTAAATAATTCACTTGAATTACTTCAATTGGGTAAAAAAAACATAAAACTTAAAACATGATAACGAAAGATTTGTTCAAACAATTCATCTGAATTAGCAAATTATGTGAGTCATACGATAGGTCATAATGTGTGTATTACGACAATTCAATTCTACAAAAATGAGCCAAGGCTTTTGTCAAGTCTCCGATAAAAACAAACTCGAGTTACGTAAAATATGCAACTTAGCACTAGGCATATTTGTTAGATATCCATCGCTTTATTCATTAGCACCACGTTACGAGTGCAATATACCGTCGGGAGATAGTTTTGTCATCAATTACTGTTTGCAGTTATAACGGCGGCCGGTCTGGCGAATCTTCACACTCAACATTCGACTTCAGTTGAAGTATCTTGTTTCGTATTATATAAATACAAAATCTGTACTTATTCACCATGCAGAAATTCGTAAGTATTCTTAAAATTCCAATTTTTAAACGTGAAGTTCAGTTTCAGTGCTATATAAAATCAATTTTTATTTGTCTAGGTGTTGGTAGCCCTTGCTCTGTTCGCCGTCGCCGCTGCGGCTCCCCAGCAGCCACAAGAGCCCACCTATATTCTCAAACAGGATTCCAATGTTAGCCCCGACGGTTACCACTTCGAGTAAGTAATCGATATTATGAAATCAGAATCAACAATATCACCTTATGGTTAGATTGCTAACTATAAAGTAAGTTTTCGAATTGGTGAAAATAAGCTCGAGATAACTTTCACAACTTTCTCCACTGAAAATGTTTCACACATACTTTACTAAACAACATATTCTATTATATACTTAAGAGCATTTAACATAGAGTCGAAATTTCTTAAACAGGTTCGAGACCAGCGACGGCACTCAACGCCAGGAGCAGGGCAGCCTGAAGCAATTGTCCGAGGACGTGCAAGCACTTGAAGTGCAGGGCAGCTACAAGTACGCCGCCCCCGACGGCCTCATTTACACCGTCACCTATGTTGCTGACGAACACGGTTTCCAGCCACAAGAGCGTGTTGAACACCCCGGACAATAATTTTCCATTGAAAATTTCTTGCATCTCTATCATTCTTCGCAACACGGTTTATAAATTTCGGGTAATTTTGTATTCGTCATTTATAAATGCCGCACCTTTTAACCATGGAGTAATTGCAAAAATATTATGTAAATTGAAAACATGTTGCTTCGAAACTTTCTCAGATATTGATTTCTATTACATTAATGGCATTCAATGTTCGGGAAAGAACCATAATTGTTAATTTCTAAAATTTTGTTACATTTTTTTATTTTTTATACTGTTTTTAAAATCCACGCAAATAAAGTTTTTATTACTTACATGAATTTTTATTTTCAATTGGTTGAAGGAAACATTCTATCGCATCTTTCTGAAGATTTTGAAATAAAAATTTACTTAACATTTAAAAGTCAACAGTCAGGCAAGTGTTAAACAAACTTAATCCACTTTCAAAACACATTAGGGCAGACCATAAAAAATTGAAAACTTTTTAGTCAATATTACAATATTATATCCTTACACTTATTAATCAAATCATTAAAGACATAGAGTGTGATTGTTTTACGATTTTTATTTTAAATGAATTATTATAACTTTTCTCGTCTAAAACCAGCAGGTTAATTATCCTATTAATATTATAAATGCGAAAGTTTGTATGGATGTATGGATGTTTGTTACTCTTTGACGTAAAAACTACTGAACCAATTGCAATGAAATTTGGTACGTAGACAGCAGGATAACTGGAATAACATATAGGCATTATTCATTATTATATTATTTTTTATTCCGATATTCCTACGGGATACGGACTTACGCGGGTGAAACCGCGGGGCACAGCTAGTAGAGATATATAATTTCCTTGTCTCCTTAGAATTAAATCATTAATTCACATATCTCTTACTAATTTTTTAAGGCCAAGAAGATTTGTCATCATTTTGTGTATCAGCATATGTTAAGTTTGCAAATTTTCACTAATTCAGAGGGTTTACTGCGACGTTTCATCTTTGAACCTAGGAGTTTTATATTTTTTTTGTTTTTTTTTTTTATCATTTTATTACAAACTATTACTTATAAATGAAAATTTATTTTTATACGCGGCTTAGAATCCCGCCGTCGTCATCGATTTTTTTGTATTCTTTAAAAATTTCTCATTTATAAAGCATTTCAATGCTATAAAACTAAAAATTTAATATTTCATATTAAAAGATTAAATTTTAATATCGGATTTAAAATTCCCCTATCTTATATCATATGCAGCTTGCAAGCACGTGACGTATAGCCGTCCCGCTCGCACCACTGACCCGGAATATCATCAGGAGCAGGGTCTGCTCGCCGTCCCGCTCGCGCATGAGCAGCGCGGGCCCGCAGCGCACCGCGAACTCGGCCAGGCAGAGCAGCAGCGAGCCGGCCAGCGGCTTCACCGCGTCCCTGCCGCTGGCGTGCGATATTTGGGCTAGGCACGCGCATATCCACTTTATCATTTTCTCTGCGGATAGCAATAATAATAATAAAATCCTTTATTGTACAGTAAAGAAAGAAAAATACAGTTAAATAATTTTTTTCTAAATTTGGATTGCGTGTTACTCGTTTATACATCAACAACTACAATAGAATGTTTTATTTAATTAAAAAAGAACACACACATACATATTACAATTTCAGATAATTCAGAATGTTGGACGTTTTATTTCATATCTGTGTAATTTAAAAATTATGTCACATGTTCAAGTTTTTATAACAATTCCTACATTTATATATGTATATATTACGTACCTATTAATCCCGGATACATTTCCACGATTCGATCCGTATAGTCAGCCAGTACCAGTACACAATCGCTTACGACTTTGGCAATGGTTTTATTTTTCATCTGAAACAGTCTCATTAAATTATACGGGCTGTACAATAAATATTTATATAGTACCGAGTACTATTTTGAAAATATTATGGAATTATTCCATAGAGTAGGCACTCATTTAGAAAATAATTTTCATATTCTAGGACAGAGTTATATTGAATTATTTTGCTTAATAGCATTAAGTTTAAAAACTTTATACTACAGTAGCAGTGAAAGTGTGTTTGAAAATAGAGTAGCCGAAAAAAAGGTGCCAGTTTCTCTATTAAATAAAATCTCAGACATTTATTCTACAATTCAGACAGAATTAATGGACATCTTAAGTTAGAATAAATAACGACATGAGTAAATACAGATATTGTATAGTGGATAAATAGAATAAAAATGAAAGTGTACTAAGATAAATAGATACAACTTCAATTTAATATAATTGATCAAGCAGTTGATCAACATTGTTGTTGAAAATTTTAAATGTTAACGCTTTTTGAGCGAGAACACGTTAGATGAAACACGCGACTTTCATTCTTTGTTACGACCTAATACAAAACTACCGACCGTTTAAACACGAAATCTTCATAAGAAAATTGATTGATTGATCTTTACCGAGGTACATATAGGTTATACATTTATATTAAAGTCAGGTCCAGCGACAGATAGCCGCTGGACGGGCACGAGCGAACGGAACGGTTAGTGTGGTATAACGCACCATGAGCATCTGCAGCAGGCACGTGACGTAGGCGGGCAGGCGCTCGCAGGCGGCGCGCGAGGCGAGCGCGTGCGCCACGTGCGCCGCCAGCGCGCACGCGCCCGCGCAGCGCGCCGCCGCCGCGCCCTCGCGCCGGCACACGCGCACCACTATGTTCAGCACGTGCTCCTGCGCAAAGGGTTATATGACCACGTGACTACATTTGAACACCAATTGCGGGAAGTTTTTAGCAATGCGCGTTTGCGCAATTGATTGAAACAGTTTTATAATTTGAGAAATTGGTAATGTACTGACAACAACAATATACGATATTACGGTTCATTGTTTTATAACATTGGTAAGTAATATATAAATCACTGTTATGTTCAAGGATTTTCCCTATGCGACGAAATTATTTTTTAATTCTACAATCAATCAAACCGAATATTAACTCTTAATTTAATAGACAACAACAATAAAAAAAATATATTAAAATATTTAATTCGAGTAATTATTATGGTACCTTAAGATCAGGACAAGATACAGTGTTATATTGATGAGGATAAGGCTGCAACATGGGCGCATTCATCAGCCCGTCGGGTAGAGAGAGCAGCGAGCCCAGAAACGTGACCGCCGCCGTTCTAGGACACTGTAAGAGAAGTTGTGTTATTTTTTTTATTTCATTTTAATTATGAACAGTTCCTTAAACACTTCTGTGACATTATATAAATGTAATGAAATAAATGAGAAATGCGTTTAATGTTCGAAAAAGGTGTCTTTTATTATTTTTTATTTTTGCGTAAAATCGGAGTGCTCTTTAAATTTTTCTGTTTTAGGAGAGAAAAATTGAAAATAATAAATAAATAAATTCATCAATGAAATGAAATGAAATATTGTCTTCGTATTTTAGTTTTTGAATAAGAATTTAACACCAACGCGTTTATCATGAGGGATATGTGAGGGAATGATACATATTCAAATAATGAATAATTCTTACAGACGGTCCCATATCCGAAGAGTTGAGTACTACGGTGGATGCGTGTACGAAGTCCAACAGTAAAAGAGAGTATCCATCGAGAGCGAGAGAGAGATAGCGCGGCGCAGCGAACTCCACTAGGACGTCTACAACTGAACGATCTTCCCCTGTCAGACCTGTTGAAAAAATATAAAAGTGAAATAAATTAAGGCTGTTTAGCAAGCGTTCCAAAATATTACAATATACATAAGTTTCAAAGAAAAAAAATCAAACTGCTGGTCTACAATAATTATATTAAGTAGAAATATAACCCATACCCGATATTCTTATATGATTAGAAGTGAATGTATACATTTATCACTAACCTCAACAATAATTTCTAAATCAATCTTTTAGATTGAATTTCCTTTTATTATTAAACCCGATGTTTGACTTAGGATTTGCTTAAAATACCATTATTGGAGAATTTAAATATAAATAAGAAGATATATTAAAATAATCAATTAGATCATCATAAAATCCTTTGTAAAGTCACGAAAAATACTTAACATGCAATCAAAGTTTGGTCTTGTTAGTATGAATATGTCATGAGATGTAATTGCTAATGCACGAAAATCTAAATATACTGGATTCAACGTCTCCTATTTCCACCGAACAAAGTAAATTAAAAGAACGTTGAAAAATAAAAACTATAAAAACTAAAAAGTCTAGACATATAGTGACATTAAACTTATTAATAACACAAAATAAATTTAAGGACTCCAATGTATACAATGTTGCCGAAACTGACTTAAACAAAAGATATAATTTTTCCCTTTTGCTATTTATAAAACTATGTTCGATTAAGGTTGTTAATAATATAGTATTTTGAGTACTCATTCGAAATAAATCAACTTTCAATCCCAAACCAATACACAAAAAAAGCCAAAAAGAACCTTATTCCATTATTTTATAATATTTCATATGTCATTAAATTACTACAGTTATTAATACTTATGTTATTATTTGTGTACATCTCACCATGATGCAAAGCCCGCTGGTACAGATTCAAGTGCGCCAGATGCAGCCGGTTGTTGCAGGACGAGGGCGCGCCGGGGCCCTGCGCTTGCGTCGACTCGCACAGCAGACGGAGAGCCAGTAACTTGCCCGCCCTGTGCATTTTATTAAATTTATAATTTGATACAAGACGCAGAATAAATAATTGACAAAAAACTATACATCATATTGTTCGAATTAGACGAAATTTAAATAGGATAACACAGATCACAAAATACCGTCGAATTAAGGAGCTCCTTCTTATTTTGAGTCAGTTAAAATGTATTTAAAAGCAACTTTATGTTATTACTAGCTGCGTCCCGGGGTTTTCACCCTCGTAAGTCCATATCTCGTAGGAATATCGGGATAAAAAGTTGCCTATATGTTATTGCAGTTGTTCAGCTATATACGTACCAAATTTCATTGCAATCGATTCAGTATTTTGTGCGTGAAAGTGCAACAAACACACACACATCCTTACAAATTTTCGCATTTACAACATTAGTAGGAGTAGGATAGGAAGTAGCATAGGATTGTTTGTGCGGTTGTTAAAACGTTCTTTAAGATCAAGTTTCATTGAACCATATCAAGCAATATTGTATAGACATAAATAGATATAGACATGGATATAAAACGTTAAGAGCGTTTATGTCGTTGTAAATGCAAATTCGAGAATTCAATAAAAAATATATGATAAATAGAAATGTAATGTTTTTCGATTCTCCAATTTCAATGTGGAATAAAAAAGTTGAAAAGTATAATTCAAAATATTTACGTTACAATCATTTTGTTCGATTCTTATAAATGTAATTATATAATTTTGAAGTTTAAAGTAAATGGGCAATATAATATAATTTTCTATTCGAGTTTTATCACGTATTATCTATAAAAAATAATCATTATGATTGAGTAAGGCAATCAAAGAAAATGCAATAAATTCACATGAATTAAGTAATCCTGGCATGCCATACAATACAATATCAGCTTATCTTACAAAAACTACATAATCAACTGATGTGCAATCTTACATAATAAATTGAAATTAAACAGATTGTTATTATATTGCTACTGCACTTATTATTTTTTCATTATTATCAATTTATATGAGCATTAATAAAATATATAAACAAATTTATTACCTGTGTGATGGTGGGAGAGCCTCCGCTTCCAGACACCATCCTGCCACCAAGTTGAAAGGTACGTGGATCTCAGTGTTCCCATTAAGCGTTTGATTTGCGCTTATCTGCAATAACATAACTTCATGACTAACTTTCAAAACTTAAAACTTCATCGTTAAATCCATTTTTTTAAACGAAATTAATATTCCTTTTGTAATGAAAATAATATATGTATTCCGTTGTAATTTAAACTTAACCAGTGATTGTTGCGACTATTTGTTTATCATTTAACAACAACAAAAAAGACTTTACCATTGAATAAATTAAATATTGCACAAGATCCCATCTAAGAAACTTTTGATATAACTATAGAACTGCAAATAACACGCAAATTATATTTCAAATAGACATTTACGGATAACAATTGTCAATGTACCCTCAGAAAAATAATATAGTAAACAAATCAATTTAAAACCTCTCTCTTTCGCAGCCGCCTTAGCAGTCTTCTTTTTCCTGCACCTCTTTCGCATTGGCAGTCCTTAAAGAGTTTACTATTGGACAACAGTTCGCACAACCTGACTAGCACCGAGCACGGACAGAGCGCGCAAAGTTTCAATTTGTTTAAAAACAATGCAGTAATTGAATACATGAAATGTTTCAATAAACGAGATAAACGCGGAATTATAAATATCCTATTTCACCATCTGTCGAACGTTGCACGATATCGCTTGTTAAGTCATTCATCATATTTGTGATAGCTATTAGCGGTGCGTAGTACGAAACGAGCGACGACACATGAGGTGGGTGTGGACGGTTGAGGTTAAATACCCACTCTATTTACATTCTAATTTGAGTGTAAATGAACATGCAACGATTTGTCTATTTGGAACTTCTAACGGTTTTCACCTATATTGAATATATTTTATATTTCAGTTTTATTTTGAAGACATGATCATTAGCTTGCTGTACACTACAATAGCGAGCTGCTGATATATAAGTTAAAACCCCGTTATAAAATTTTATGAATCCACGCACAAAAATGTTTTAACTTTAGTTATTTAAACACAAAGATTAAATTAAAAACGTATAAAGTCTTTCACAGTTACAGTAGTTATGTAAATTATAATGGGCTATAATGAACCGTGAAAATCGCTACGGACATGCATTAATGTTATATACTTTCACTATCGCTTTTCTAGATTTTTCCATAAGTTACGATCATAAATAATAAGAAAAAAAAATTAATATGTAATAAATATTCGCAAACTTATGAAAATTAATATTTAAGACTTAAAGTTAAATAAGTTTTACCTAAATCCTAATCAATGTATAAAAAATGTTAACATTCTAATATTACTATATTAAAAAGCTATAATTTATAACTATTCCTAAGAAAGTAGTTTCTTTATCGAAATAAGTATTAACTAGCAAAAAGCACGGTGTTGAATTAATAACCCTATAATTTTAAAATGCAAAAAATCTTTGTACCTATATATTAATTACGTGTTTGTCCGCGATGGACTTCTAAACTACTAGACCGATTTTAATCGAATTTGTACACCATGTACAGTTTGATGCAACTTAAAAGATAGGATACTTTATATTATTTCAATCACGATAAACGACTACCCGGGCGGAGTCGGGACGTGCAGCTAGTTATATAAATAACTAGCTGTGTCCGCGACTTCGTCCGCGTGGAGTAGTTATTTTGGGCATAATATTTATTTTTTGTTTTGAACATCGTGCGGCGCGGGTGAATTTTGTCGGTGTTATTTTAAAATTGTAATATCTTTTAAGGTGTTCATTGAAATTAAATGACGTCAAAGACAATATTGTTCACAATTAAATACTCTTAATCAATAACATATTTATTTGGATAAAGATTAATATTATTACGTTGTTACAACTCTTACAAATAATGCATTAAATTCGACCATATTTGATTACCCTAAAAATGGTTCTAATAAGGTAACCTTAAAAGATAGACATATAATGTCGCGGACTTATTTTTAGATCATTTTAGGAGGAATAATTCTTTCATACATATATTTTTCGTACCTTGAACCGTTTTCGCAGCGCACGCAATAGAAGCCCTGAAGAATGAATAATTTTTCCCGTTTTGTCCACATTTTTCGTTATTTTTTCGCCCCTAATAGTTGCAGCGTGATGTTATATAGCCTATAGCCTTCCTCGATAAACGTACTATTCAACACAAAAAGAATTATTCAAATCGGACCAGTAGTTCCGGAGATTAGCGCGTTCAAACAAACAAACAAACAATCAAACAATCAAACAAACAAACTCTTCAGCTTTATAATATTAGTATAGATAATTTAGACAAACTCAAAGATAATGTAGTAATCATAGTTAATTGACGATCATTACTCACACTTAGAGATAGTAACTCAAAACAAGAACATATTTTTATTTCTTTATAAAAACTTTGTAACCACAATTCTAACAAATAAATTCATTTCATTTCTGAACTGATTTAAACGACTTTTGGTCTGTTGATTTTGTCTCAACTTGGATCATAACTTTTTGAATTTTAAAAACTAACACTTAACTACTTAAACATACATTCATGTATCAAACATCAAGAACTCTAAACAAACGAAATCATCATGATACTAATTTTGAATTTTGTATGTATTGTGTTATTATTCCCCTAAAAATTTAAGAAATTCTTGACTGTCAATTCAATTGACTGATATATATATATATATATATATATATTTTTTATGATCTTCATTCAATACGACATTTGAACTTCAATTGCTATATCTACCGTTATCATATTTCATCTGATACCTTTTTTTTTAAAGTGGGGAAATCTTGCATAGATACCTATATATGCGATATAGAAGAGATCGTAGGTTATATCGGATTCCTACCTACTAAAACCCTACTGTGTTTCGTCGAATCGCACAAGTAAGGGGGCCACGGGTGTTTGTTAGTATTCGTCCGCGACTGCGAATAGGCTTTTACACCAACGTAACATAGTAAAAAGGCCAGTTGGTACGATTAATGTTTTTGTGTAAGTGTTTTGTTTGTTGCATTGTACAATATGTATATAGGTTATAAAAAAAGAAACGAATGTGCATGTATTCAAAACACAGAAGAACTACTTAATTTTTTTTCTTTAGACACGCACCTTGAGCAGCGTCGCGTTGAGGTGTATCAGGTAGTTGAAGAGGTGTTGGTGCGCGTGCGGGTCGCGCAGCGCGTTGGGGTCGCCGAGCGCGGCGAGCATGCGGCGCCACATGACCCACGCCACGTCGGGCAGCCAGCCGCGCGCGCGCCCGCCCACCACCACGCCCACGCCCAGCGCGCCCGCCCCGCCCGCGCCGCCGCCGCCCTCGCCCCCGCCCTCCGCTTCCGACCATTCTGGAATGTGTGCTCGGTTCCACATCATACCTTCATACCTTTTTACACCATTCCGAAGAATATTAAGCGTAATTCTTATCGTTCGAGTTCATATCTTGTGTGTCTTTTTTTATTATATTAGGTCCAAGGCGTTTTTAAATAATATAACAACGCAAAACATAAAAAGTTATTTTGGCCGTAAATACATAATTAAATTATAGTAATAATTTCATAAAAAAATAAAAATAAAATAAAACATAGCTTACCAACATTACCACCATCAGATGCTAAGTCTATTTGTAACGGCGAATCTTTAATAGAACTACTTTCAACGCCGCTTGATGGAGCAGGCGAAGGTGAGCGAGACCCTAAAGGAACAAATCTTTATTAAATCTGGGAAAAATATTTACTAAAAACTGTAATTAAATTATAGATCTAACATTACACATAACAATCCATATTATATTGATTCAAGAAATACAAATATACATGAAAATATAATAAAAACTTACCACTAGCTGAATCCCTTTCTTCTCCTTGCTGTGATGATTGTCTCAGTGAATCCAGCGAATACCATCGTCGAGACTTGTTGTCAATGGCGTCTTTAGTTTCCTCTGTTGATGGAGTCAGTATTTACGGATGCATATGAATAACTTGCTTAATATTTTAGTGACTAAATTGTTACACATTCACTAATATAGTCAATAAATTAAACTAAATATTAATAGTAACATCTAATTGATTGACATATTTATAAGAAATTTCATTTAACTACTAGTATATGACACTTATATTAAAAATTATTATTATTTTATTATTTTAGCTCGATTGGGGGTATATTTGTTTCACATGATCTATGGCTTCTCTTCAAATACATATTTTTGGCAAATTATTTATGATTATTTTATTCATTAACATTATAAATGTTATTAACGTTATATAAGAATATTAATACCTAAATGTCAACTTACCACATTGGTGTGTGTGTCGCGACAAGTGTGGGTCGCTGCGACAACGCGCTAGCGGCCTCCGTGCGTCCTTCCGCGGGTGCACCTCGTGACTCACACGGGGTGATTTACCTATACATACATTTTATTCAATATTAATTTCTTATGTCTTAATAAATATAACGTCTTCCAAATTAAAACGTATCTCGGTAAATGATATTATCATACACATACAATACTTTATAAAAATAAAGTATGTATTGAACCATTTTTTTATTGAATCCTACGTTAATTTTAATACATAATTACGTAAAGACCTATATGTTGGTAATAATGGCTAATTTTAAGTACAAAATAAAAATAAAATGATATTTTCTCACCGGGTGTTCTAGTATCCGCGCATGGTTGTAGAGCAGGCCTGCGCAGGGGCGGAGGCCGGTGCGTGTAGGTCACGGGCGCAGGTCTTCGCCCCCTCCCCCGTCCGTCCCCTGCCCCACTAGACCCCGACTCTGACAGTTCAAGTGAGTACACGTGCCTCGCTAACACGCGGGTGAGGGTCTCCATTGTTTTCTAGAAAAAAAAATCGCATATTCTTCAAAAAAGGAGGTTAACAATTCAACTGTATTTTTTTGTTTGTTACCAAATAACTTCTTACTAGGTGAACCGATTTTAATGATTCAAAACTCATTTGAAAGCTGTTGCCTGCCGTGCGGTATTATTTAGTTTTTTGTTAAAAAAAATTATTATTATTAAAGAAATATAATTCCCGATTGACCCACCAATGCAACTTACCGCCCATTCCTTTATTAAATCTTCCCAGTGCGTGAGCCTTGTCAATAGTTCCATAAAACTTTGCCAAAGCTCTGGTTTTACAGCCACATTCAGATTTGCCTTAATCCACGTCACAATTAATGTTTGGAATAAAGCTGGAGCTAGAAACCCGCCTGGAAATAGAAAAAAGTATGAGAAAACTGGCTTTCTTAAAATTTTTGAAATCATTACAACCTTTTTTATGAAAATAGGGATACTGTCTTGACTCTTGACACAGTATCCCTGTTACTAATAATGTATAACTATACTATACTTTACTGTAATAAAAGCAAAATAACTCACCTAGAGTATCTTGTTTCTTCTTTGGTGGAATTTTAGTTAAAACAATTGAAGTTATTTGAAGCAGAACCAACAAAAGTTGTTCCCTACGACAAATAAATTGATTAAGATAAATGTTTATATGGTAAAAAAAATATTAAAAATCTTGCTCATAATATAAAGATAAAAATATTCAAATTAGTAGCTACCCCTCCTAAATTCGGTACAATGAAAGCTATTTCAGAACATCGGCACAAATATAAATTTAAATTAAGTGCGTTTAAAATATTCACATTTAGATTCATATAGTTCAGATTACAAGTGTATATATAGGATACTAGGTGCGCCCCGCGGTTTCACCCGCGTAAGTCCGTATCCCGTAGGAGTATCGGGATAAAAAAATAGCCTTTATGTTATTCCAGTTGTTAAGCTATCTACGTACCAATTTTCATTGCAATCGGTTCAGTAGTTTTGGCGTGAAAAAGCAACAAACACACACACATCCTTACAAACTTTCGCATTTATAATATGAGTAGGAAGTAGGAAGTAGGATATGTATAAGATAATACCAATAGCGCTTTTGAATTGTTCCAAAGTTAATTTGAGTGTGAAAAAGAATCGAAAAATTGCTCAAGTCTAAAAGCGTCTCACCAAGAGCGGTCGTCCATCGCGATGTGCATGACCATGTACCGGTAGATGTTGAGCACGCGCTTGCACGTGTCGGTCTGTTCGTCCAGCAGCTGGTGCGGCGCGGGCCCGCCCGCCGGCGCCACGCCCGCGCCGCACACGAACACGTTCGCCGCTTGCGTCATGAACACTTGTAGAACATTCTGGAACAATCCATTGCTGCCATTGAGGGAAGATGTATAATAGGTGTATACGATTCTGGTCATCATCATCATCATTATCATTATCATCATCATCATTATCATCATCATCATCATCATCATCATCATCATCATCATCATCAGACCATATATATATATATATATATTTTCCCACTGCTGGGACACAGGCCGCCTATGAGGGGTTCAGGCCATAATCCACCACGCCGGCCAAGTGCGGGTTGGCAGATGTCACAAGTCGTCGAACTTTTGATTCTTGGACATGCCGGTTCGTCACGATGTTTTCCTTCACCGTTTTAAGCAGTTATCCACATGTGCAGATAAATTGAAAAATCAATTTAATTCCTGCACGCTCGCCCCGTATCGAACCCCGACTTATCGATTTTGCAGTCCGAGGTTCTCACCACTGAGCCACCACTGCTTTTTTTGTTTTTGCTTTATCTAGCAGTTAATTATTTGTGCAAAATATAATCATGGTAAAGACTTTCCCATAGTGCTTACATCTACACTAATATTATAAAGAGAAAGAATTTGTATTTTTGTTTCTTTGTAATGGATACACTCAAAAGCTATTAGACCGATTTTAAAAATTCTTTCGTTTATTAGAAAGCTACAACTTCACTGAGTGACATAGGCTGTATATGTACCGAACAAAGCCATGGCAAACAGCCAGTAATTAATATAATTACAAGTGCCTAATATAAGTTGTAATTTTCTCAAATATTATAACAATCCATTGAACGTATTTTGCTATAATTAAGGATATACCTGTAAACCAGCCCGAACCATCAGATTGTCTCTACCCACTGCTCCCAAGTAAGAATCATTTCTCAGTCTTCTGGGTGGCACTTGTGGCTCACCACTTGCTTGCTGATCATATGTATTTTCTAATAAGAATGGTGGTATCTCAGTAACCTGTAAAATCATAATCTTAAATATATGTATGACGACAATAAATCAAAAATTGTCGAAAGCGGAAAATTGCAGGTTAGGTAGTTAATTTGAATGGACGTTTTACGATTGTGAGTTTATAGATGTTTAAGGCTGTTTGTAGTAAATTAGTGTTTCCTCTGCAAGAAATCTGTTTATATGTGTTAAATTACATTTTTTACTTCATTAAATTTAAATGTACCCTCATTCTACTTACGTTCATCTGGATCCAGTCCTTATAAAGGGCTATGACTCGTCTAACAGCCGCAGCATGTGAGAAAGGCAGCAGAAATGCTTGACGCAAGACTTCTATTGTGAAATCAACGTGTTCCCGCGACGAACAGCACAGTACGTCGCGCACTACTTGATCCGATGATAATTCTTCAAACATCCCAGATCCTATTTAAACAAAACATATTCTTATACTAATGAATATAATTTCCTAAATTTCATTCGTTCACATATTTTTAAGTAAATATGTAAAATAACCATTTCTTTAATATGGTATGTTTTAAATGAAAATTTATCTCTTCAAAACTTTACTGTACTTAAAAAATTTATTAAAAAGGCACAAGTCTTAAACACTTAACGCAACCTACTCACCAGATTCTAAACTTGGATGAGGTGTATTTGTGGCTGAATCGTGCGACGATGCTCTACTTGAATCTGAAGGGTGGCCTACAGTAAATGATGTTTCTTCTTCATGATGTAATGAAGTTGCTGGCGTGGGTGTGTTGGAGTGAGCGATATGTGAACCCGTGCTGGTCATTGATGATGGTTGGCCACCGTCACTGCCTTGTTTCTTCATGAAATGGGTATAATTAGCCACCCATTTTATCAACACCACTCTGCATAGGGCAAAGTCATCTTCCAATATATTATGTTGCACTGGCAATTCTAAAATATATTCATTTGAATTAGTTTCATGTTTAATTTTTAGTTTTATAGCTAGTTTTAAATTTCTAATTTATAAAGCATTTCAATAATGCTTTATAAATTAGAAATTTTGAAAGAATAGAAAAAATTTGATCATGAGGCAGGATTCATTCATGTTCTTTAAATTTTTTTTTCTGTTTCAAAATATGTATCTACTGTAAACTTACCTAGATTTGGCTTATATAGAGAATTTTTATAATTAAATTGTGGACATATCACTGGTAAATAGTATATTTTAAATTTCTCTAATAAAAATGCAAAACTCCTCATTGCTTTTGTATGTGACCTATCCTTCCAGTGTACTTTAGTAACAGATGTGGCCATAGCATCAAGTAACACCTCAAAAAAGTGTTTAGTTTCATTTTCAATTACTTTCTCGCTTGCACTGGGAGGTAGTAGGGGCTGAATGTCAACACTTTGCACAGGATTCAAAGCATTTGTATCATGGAATATTGAAGCTGACACATTTGCTAATTTACCCATGAATCCAGTTGATGTTTGTTCAACAACAACTTTTTTCACATTATCTGTTGTGGATGCAAAATTCGGATGTTGCAAAATATCATCCACTTTAAATTCACTGCTTTCTTGTGATATATTTGTTACTACATCATAGACCTTTGGTTTAAATGGTGAGCCAATTGGAGGTAAACATGAGTCTGGTAAGCCAGGCACAAGGGAAGCAAACATCCTATGAACTTCATTTGGGGCATTATCACCAAGAGCTTGATACCATAATAAAAAAAATCTGAAATAAGAGGAGGATAAGTTCATGAAAATGACAAACTGAGTGTTTTCTTGTGTTTGAATTTACGCGAGTATTATACATTTAGAAATTACTATAGTATAATAAATATCATATATATTTTACTGAATAAAGTATTCAGTAAAATAGTTTCTGTAAAAAATTATTACCTTATTGCATCTGCACGGAGCTTTTGAGAATTACCACCATGGAGGAGTTTGGAAAATATTCTTGTTAGTGAATGCAATTGCCATCTTTTACCTAATAACTCCGGTAGCAGGCACAAAACTTTTTCAAGTAGTGCTAGAGCACCTTCCAATTCCTCCTTCCCAGCCTTGTGAACTAAAATAGAATTTTATGTTTTTCCCATACTCACAATGCACCATCATTAGCATTTAGTCATGTTAGTTGAATATGAAACTCAGTTTGCCCAATGTTGTCAATTTCAATGCTTATGATAAATAGATAATGTCTGAATTATACAATTATGTATGCTTGTGATTATTGGATTAAAATAACTTAGTTAAAATGTAAAACTTGAGAATTCATCAAGCCATAAATAGATAGTTTAATAAATTAGTCATAATGAATTCAGATGCAATTTGAAAATGTGTTGCAAACTTCCTTGGTCACATTTTTTGTGGTAGCCAGAATGCCTGAGGCGGTGAAAAGCACTAAATTATTAAAAATCTTTAGTTTACCAATGCTCTTAACTTTATCTATGTTTGTTACTTGATGAATTTTAGTATGTAAACTATGTGTGAAATGCATAAAATCAAAATCACATGACATCACATAAAACTTAAGTCTCTCCACTTAAAAGTTGTGATGAACAGTAGATAACAGAGATAAGTTGAATTTTGAGTGTAAATGATTGCTGATGCATAGTAATTCACCATAAGGAGACAAGACAATGTATATGATATGATAGCTGTATCACCACCAATGAAAAAAAAAAGATTCATTACACCAAACTCACCAAGGTGGAACGGAAGTTCTGTGAGGCAAAACAGAAAGAAAATTAAGTAAATAAGGAGGAATTTTTAAGCTTTCAGATTCAGATTTTTTTATGGATAAAATTATAAAGTTAAACACAAAAAGTTATATACTTTTATATCGTATATAGTTTTAAATTTTAGTTAACATTATGGCTTCCACTACTATGCATACCTCTTTGTCGTAAACTATTTTCTGCCAAAATGAAATTATCATACAGAATAAAATAGACATGGCTGAAATTTGTTTCGAAATATGTTTTTGCTTCATCTGCATCAAAATGTTCTGAAAAAAAGATAACAATAATAATCTGATAATTCATCTCAATTTCGTATAAATTTATTTAATAATTTTTAAGATTAGTGAATGAAGTGTATTCCTTTACTAGCAATGACCAAGCAATACAATATTAAATTTAATTCAAAATAAAAGTAATATAATTAATGTTTCCTACAAATATCCTACATTTTAATTACCATTATTTTACATTTCACGTAAAACAAGTTTAAAAGCATTAAAAGAAAATTTTTTAAATAAAAATATCCTCTTGTCTACAAAATCATAATAGAGAAAAGTGAATTACAGTTATTTTTACTAATTAGCATGTTGAACGGTATCCGGCGACTAGAGTTGTAAAAAACTTCGTTGATGGTATATTGAATAATGAAAATAAAACATGCTTACCTAATACTATTTTCAAATGTTTTAATCGGGTTGTAGAGTCTTTCTTAGAGTCTTGTATTTTAACTGTTGATTTTTTGACATCTTGGTGAGATTTTTTTGTAAACATATCGCTAAATATAATAAAATCTTAGGACATAGTTGTATGCATTGTTGTAGGTTTAAATTTACTTTACATTGTTTTTTTTATCAAGTTTAATTAATGACTTTATCTTTTGCTTAAGTATAATAAGAAATAAGTTTCTCGTTTTCACTTTGTCACAATTATCATGATTCCCAAGTTGACGTAAGCTATGTTTTTGACATCCATAGACAATTTCTATTTACCTTATCGTTCAAAAACTTATAATTTTATCCACCTTGTTTGGTAAAATAAAATTCTCTTAAAAAAACTTGATAATTTTTATCAGCAATATTTATTGGTGACTGTATATATTAGATACTTTAAATACGTACCCATTAAATCTTAAAAAAAAAAATTAAATACGTATTCTTTGTCTCTTCATCACTAAGTGTTTTCAAAATTGGCTTAAAGTTCCCGCAACCAACCCATTAAATTAAAAAAAAAAATAATCCGTTTTTCAGTCGGAGATTTTATTTAATTTAGTAATTTGTTTAGTGATTTATTGCGTACGAGGTTTGTAAATGTAAGTTCTATATCGCAAACGCACAGATTTATTAAGATTTAAGACCTGTGCTTCAACTCTCCTTTTCAGAACACTGAATAGTGAATGGAGACTATTAATACTATTTTCCATTAAACATTTTATTATGTGCACACCTCACAATGCTTATTGTTCAAATTATTTTAACTGATGTTTGTAATGCAAATTCGTTCATAAGCTGCGTAAATTAAAATTTGCATTTTTCTAGCGCTTTATATGAAACAGACAATTGAACAGGAAGGGCAATGATTAAATTTATTCGAAGATTTACAAACACGTCCGAATTTTTATATAGCAAAGAATTAAACCTCGCTCGCACACTATTCAATGTGAATTAGAGAAAATTTTCTAATAATGTTTATAGAATTTTATATCTTTAGTTGAGTGCTATTTACCTTAACTGTATGGACAACTTTAGAAGGTTTGAACCTAATTATAAAGTCAAAAGCACTTATTATGATGGGCACAAGATATGCAGTTGCTGATCATAGAATGTCCATTAATAATTGTTCTTATCTATTTTCGTGAGGGTGAGAATAGAGCCTAAACATTTCAAATCCCTACTATTAAAAATTCTACAGTAACTCTGTCTGTCTATTTTACTGTGTCTTAAACCATCTATTTGATTTGTGTGACATTTGGCAGAGATATCGTTTCGAGTTCTGAGAAAGGATTAAGGGTAGTTTTTACCCTGGAAATTTCACGGGAACAGAAGCTGTGCAGAAAATCCCTTGGTCTATATTTTCCTTTGAGTGTGCGGGGGCATGTACGGTGACAGTCTAGTCGTAGACAGTTAGTTAAATGTTATGATTGAAATTAAATAATAATTGTAAAAGTTGGATAAGCTATTCAATTAAAATAAAAATGTGTCCGTAAAAAAATCAAAATGTGTCTGAAATCAGAACGTTGCATTCTTTTGACAAGATGTACGTCTTTTAATTTATAAAATATTAGGCGCTCGTCTCGGCGTATAATATTAGTGTGATATCATATTATCTTGCCTTCGAAAATCCACGCAGTACAAGATTTGAAGTCCACACAAAAGATGCTAGTCTACATATAATAAATCTGTAGAAGGGTCAGTTCTGTACATTGAAAATATTGGAAAAATAAATAGCAGGGGGTGTTACTGGATCGATACCAAACCCAAATATGTGATTAAACATTTTTTGCCTGTCTGTCTGTCTGTATGTTCAGGCATCATGTGAAAACTAACGGTTCTATTTCGATGAAACTTGGTATAATTATACCTTATTATCATGAGCATAAAATGGAAAACTTTTTATCCTGGAAAAATACGTAAAAAAGAAATAAATTTTAATTTTTCAGTTTTATCCATAGACGTTGTTCTGTAGAACCTCGAAAACACGTTGCGTTACCCGCAGTTGCATTTGTAAATACCGACATTCGCGCGGACGGAGTCGGGGGCGGAAGCTATTGTATAAATAAAACTATAAAATAAATAACACTCACTACTTTTGTAGCTTTCTATCGGTACAATTTTTTTTTAATGGGTTTAGTATATCCAGAGATTACCTATATATCGTACTAAACTCACAAACTTTACCTCTTTATAATATTATATAGTACAGATTGATTATCTATATCAACATTATTAACGCCGTATAAGGTAAAAACCGTCTCATATACATAACAATCTTTGTATAGACATCTACCTATTATAGACTTAAAAAATACGTAACTGGTTTTAACGTATTATCAATGCCTCGTATTTTGATTTAAAGATGACCGCAAGTTCATTGTGTTATTTACGCAGACTCATACCAGTTGCTATTAAGATTGCCTATTAGTCACCCGTATCCAAATAGTATTAAGAGTAATAATATTGAGGGAAAACTTATATAATTTGATTTGTTTGGGGTACATAAAAATGATTTTATTTCATGTATTGTGGGTTTCGTTGGTGATTAGTGTTAAGTCGGCGAAAATATCCAAGGACGCTATTGGTTTTCCGGAGGTCGAAGAAAATATTATTTTAGTTAACAAACAGGTGAGGTTATCGTTCATTCAATATTGACCAAATCTAGAAAATGTTTTTCTTTCTCTAATAAGATTTAATAATAAATGTTATAATAATATCATAAATACCCACAGACGTCCTTCGCTATAATAAATTATGTTGTAAACTATTCAGATAAAACAGACCCGCATAGTTAACAATACCTATAGTTCACATGAGATAGAAAACATATCTATACTCTAGTTATTAGGAATGTTTAGATGATGTCATCAACACAGCTTTAAATAAACAATCACTCAAGCAAATAATGTTAAATTCTGCAATATTTAATGGGTAAAATAGTGTTGGTCGCTTAAAGCGATCCACTAGGTCAAGCGCCCGCTAAACATGAATAAAGAAGTATTTTATAAGGATGAAAATCTTGGTTTTACTCGCACGCAGATAAAAAACCGCTATCCTATATTCACCAGTTACACAGCTACCTACTAATTTTGCAAATATACCGTTACACCATTGATCGAAATACAATAATTTTTTGTATAAATGTTTACTGATTTTTTTTGTCTATTACCTAGTTTGAATGATAGGTAGGTGGTTTCAAATATTTTTAAGCACACTTTAAAAACCTTTGATATAGTAGGTATGGCAGTGTTATTCAATTTTGAATTATTGCTGAAAAATCGAGCAACACAAGGTCACTTTACACATCAGCTATGTTTTCCTGTTCAAGTTTTGTGTTCCGACTAATTACATTGATCTTTCAAATGTGAATTTTTGTGGCTAAGTTTTTTATTTAATTATAACAATGGTACTCAAAATTATTTTGGCCTTATTATGTCTGTTGTTGTTAGTTGGAATATCTGAAGGCAAAAATAGAAAATGAAGGAAATAACGATATTTTTCAAAAATATTTGAAAAAGCAAAGTAATGGCCTAAGCATAGCATATTAAGGTGTACAAACAGAAGAAAATTTTAAGAAGGCAAAACTTAATAGCTGAAAAGCTTATCAAAAGCTTATCTGAATAAATACAAAATTCTCGTTTCACAATGTTTGTTACCATATTCCTCCGAAGCGGCTGGACCAATTCTAATAAAATTTGTGTACATACCGGATAGATCTGGGAATCGACCTACATCTATTTTTCATACCACTAAATGATAAGGGCAAAGCAGAGAAGCGTTTGCCCAGTCAGCTAGTATAATATAAAAAGTACATATGGTGTCCTATAATATTTGTTACCGTTTAAATCCGTTTTTCTGCACGTAAACTAAATGCTTTTGTTACAATTAGTTCTAACTAAGGAAAGCGCGTTGTATCGAAAAACGGGTTTTAACTTTAACATCTTCTTCTTCTTCTTCTATATATATAAAATTCTCGTGTCACAGTTTTCGTTGCCATACTCCTCCGAAACGGCTTGACCGATTCCTCTGAAATTTGGTAAGCATATTGGGTAGGTCTGAGAATCGGCCAACATCTATTTTTTATCCCGATATTCCTACGGGATACGGACTTACGCGGGTGAAACCGCGGGGCGCAGCTAGTATAAGTATATAATAAATGTTTAAAACATGCACAGGATCGGCGTCCTGTTTTTTTGCCGTCGACGTGTAGAGAAAACGAGTTGTATTATCCAGGAGATCAGAAAGATGATTGGATCTGTGACTGTCGCCCTGGTGAGTCTATTTTTCTTCGGTTTGCTTCTAATACTGTTAATAGTTTATTTAACACAATAGAAAATGAAAATGAGTAATTTGATAGCAGCACATGTCTCATAAAATACAAAATCATGCATTAAGTTTCGGGGGTTACTGAGACGTCTTAAGTGCTCAACGTGAGCTATAATGACGCAAACACATAATAATGCAATCAACAAATCAACCATGAAACGATCTCGGTCGGTTCTGTCGATAAACACGCACTCATGCAAACATATAATCGCTTCACAGTAAGAAAACGCGATTTATTAAAATTCTGTTGATACTAAAAAATACATTACTTCTTAATTACTATATACTATTTAATTACTGTTTTGCTTGAAGAATAATGTGTCAAAAAATAAAAAAGATTGCCCGTATGTTAGCATGGGTTTTAATCATTAAAATAAATGTTCATGATTTTTCTCTATAATGAAAAATTTGCAATTTCAACAGCCCCTTGTGACACATGGAGCAGACAGTACCTTTCATTCTACACAGATAATAAAAGTAATACAATATAAAATAGTAACATATAAGTACTTTTACTTTACTATTCATGCACATATACATATATACCTAAATATAAAAATTAAAAATTATAAATAAGTAATGGAATTATATAACACACAAAAAATTTTTTTGCTTTTAATTTAAACCGGATATTTTGCTCACCAAGGCTTAATAAAATATTGCAAAAATATGCTTTTTTATTTTTAGTCTCACATTTAAAATAGTTTTGATTTTTCTCAATGGTAGTGGTATGTTATTCTATCACTTGGTGGTATAAGATCGGAAGCCTCCCCTAAACGCAAGAGTGTAATGTCTGGACACCGACATAACTTGAAGTGCAGATCTTGTTTTTCATTCAAATTATGTTGTCCCAGCTATTCCAGTTTTGAATTAGTATTGCTTTAAGAAGTTATAAAGATTTAGCGAAACGAAAAATGTCGCACACTTAGTTATTTTTATAATAGGTAATTATTTCAACAAGATCCACCCGAATGTACCTCTTATAAAGCTTATATCTGAGGAATAATAAAACTGGTCACGTATTTAGACCGATGAAGGGTTATTCATTTTCAATGGTTCAATAGTTTTTTACTGACAAACTTAGAAACGTTACACCTTATGATTGTAGAGGGAAAAGGAGGATTGAAAAGGTTTAAAATCTATCTATAACTTTAAATGTTCAAATAGAATTTCAACTAATCCACCCCGGCGTTTAGGTGAAATTAGGTGGGTAATGTGTACTCACCTAAAAAGTTTGATTGTGTGAACGCATTACTAATCTCAGGAGATAAGTACTGGACCGATTTCAGAAATTCTTAGTAATTTTGAAAAATCTTTACTTAATATTATTTACGTCGTCAGTCGAATTATCATCTGTTCGTGTTAGGCTCAACCCGAAACTATGAGGAATATTTAAAAATGCTAAAAAGATTTTTTGATAACAACTAATACTGCATAATCAGATTGAAAAAATATCGATATTCCTGGACAGGAATCAAATTTGGCAAAAAAAAATATTGATGATTTTGTATAAAACACTCCCAATAACTTGTCATAAATTCCAGGATTTGGTTCATATTAGAGATACTATCGAGAAGTGAAAGTATTAATATACAACAAACTAATAAAAACATCTTTTTCAAGTTTTTGCATCAACTGTTCAGAATAATGGCTATTTTTTGCAAGGTGTAGGTAACTGGATACGGCGGCGTCTTAGATATATCGTTATAAGATAAATCCTCAGTGACACAAAGGTCTTATTTGTTTGTGATCAATAATTCTATTTATTAAAGGAAGTTCATCATAATTTCCTTATTAAATGGTTCAATCAATTTCGGTTCCAGGTTATCTATTCCACCCAGATTCAGATGCTTGCTGGCCATCGTTTCGACGTGGACCGTGTCAGCAAGATGAACACTTGATACTACTTTCCCTAACATCTGTTATACCAGTGTGTAATAAAAATCCATGTGAAGATGGCTCAGTTCTATGGAATGGGCAATGCGAGGCTTTAGGTTCCATGGCACCATGTAGAAATGTATTTCCCCTCTCAACCCTTTGGGTGAATGCAACCACCGTTACTATAGATTGTGTGCCTATTAATATTGATAACAGATTTGTCTCAGATATCGGTGATAATTGTTTACCGGGTTGTAAAAGAAG
Organism: Zerene cesonia; assembly: GCF_012273895.1. Lineage (NCBI taxonomy): Eukaryota > Metazoa > Arthropoda > Insecta > Lepidoptera > Pieridae > Zerene > Zerene cesonia. The sequence continues at coordinate 3,618,837 of NC_052109.1, forward strand.
TATTCAGAATAAATGTATGCCATTGATAACGTAAATCGGTGTCATAGTATTTTTGTATCTAGAAGTACATAATAGCAAATACTCTATGAAATTATGATTAAATCGATAGTTCTGATTTACATACATATGACGTTTAATTTATTATTTATCTTCGATCATAAAATACAATGATTTATTGCAAGGGTAGCTCTAGATCGTGTAGCGCCCGTGTGCAATGAAACCCTGGCATCTCCTAGGCCTGTCCTGGCGATGCTTTTCGCTGTCGCAGGGGGCGCAGCGGCGCTCTCTGAGGCGGCGTCCGTGTGCATTGCACCCTGCACTATAGGTTAAGCTGCCCCTGATTTATTGATAAACAGAAATCAGACGGAGAAACGTTTTATTTGGAGTATTGAACTGTCAGTAATGCATTATCAATCCAAGGTTACTCAATGTGTAAGTGCTGAAAGTATCGATATGAATGTTATTGTACCTACTCATCAAATAAACTTATGCGTAACAAGGGTTTTTACTGTTACGCAGATCGTTCAAAGGAAAATCGGTATTTACCTACTTTAAGATGCGGATAAAACCGCGTCGTATCAACTTTTATTTTTAAGCCGCTACGCAAAAGGGGGTGTTATATTCCTTGGATCTGTATTAATTTTGGTAGTCAGATAGATTATAGGCTAGATTAGCATTATTAAATTTAATTTATATCACGGGTGGCCGAAGGGTTGGCGATGCTACGGTTAGGCAAAACGACGCGGATTCGAATATCGGATAGTGATAAATTTTTTTCTATTCTTTCAAAATTTCTCATTTATAAAGCATTTCAATGCTACAATACTAAAAATTAAGTATATAGGAATTTTCTAAATTAGAGCTATCATACGCGAATGAGGTTAAGTTTCGTTATAAAAGCATTTTTTATTCAAATTCGTTATATATAAACAGCTTTTTATATTAATTCCAATGCAAATTACTACTAAATTTCTTTTAATTAATTACACAGCCAATATTTCAGTAATCATAGTAGAGATCTCTCCAAAAAGTAACGAGGATTTATTTTGTAGGCCAATACTACATATAAAAGAAAAATAGAAAATATCTAAAACTCCTCTAAAAGCTAAACCATGTATTATTGCAATAACTGTCTATCTGGGATCCATGGTAATAAAGCGGTGTACAGGTTGTTGCCATGGCATCCATCTGTATACCAACGCGACAAGAATTATTGTGTTCTCTAAAGTATCTGAACATGTTTTTAAAGATTATTGTTAAAAATTTTTGTGATTTACATTATATATTTATTATTACTTCTGTGTAAATAATAAATAGGAAGAAGTACATATTTATGAATGAAGATATTCAAATATGTGAGTACTTAATACAATAGTTTCTCAACTCCAACTTTAATAACTTTAATAAATGATAAATACATTCATATTATTTATCAACATAATTAAGAATTACCTATGTTACGGCGAGCTAGAAGAATTAATATACCATGTATTTGAATTTGTAATAATTTGCCTTAGATAATTTTTAATTATAAGCTATTGTAAAAAAATCATATAGGTAATTACGTTATTTTTTACAATAGGTCCTACAATATATTATTCCTAAGTCCTTTTGAACTAATTAAATTTTTTGTATTGATTTGTAGGAATTGATTCTGATGAATTGGAAAATATTCAGAGAATTAATATTGTATTATCTGCAATATTATGTACTTCTAAGTATTTGAATAGAACATGAATGTATTAGCGCGAATGTAAAACATGGCCAGTTACTAAAATAAAATTTGTCGGTTGTTTCATTCCACTGTTTTGGTACTAAAATACGAAAACAGTTTAAAGAAGAAATTGTAGTTAAATAATGGTAATATTTCGGCAGCTTACATGAGTCGGAAACATCCCAACCATATATAACTTGACAATATTATACAGTTTACGTAAATTTTAGACAGAAAAAACAGAATATAAAACATTCTATAAATTAAGGTCAAATTGGCCGATGTAATGTATAGAAACTGTATATAAATTACTCTAGAAGCCTGATTCTTTAGTTCAATTAATTTCCATATAATCGCGACCAAGTTTGCTATCGGAATTGATCGCTGACCCACATTCGTTCACCACTGCCCATCAGCCTGATTAGCGATTTCTTGTTTGCGACCTTCAATTTGAACTCAACCCTCGAACGAGATTTGACGTTGCTAGTAAGGTTTCATCGGAACTTATATTAAAATGATTTTGTATCTGTATTCAAGGTGCTTCGTAAGCATCTGATAGCCGTCGGCCACGGTCTTTTCTGTATAAAATATGTTTTACAATTCTTAATTATTCTGTACGTTAAATTAAGTTTCAGGTAGGTAAGCTTCGTAATGACTATGCAAGCAGTACACTTAACTTGATATTTCCTCACGCATCAGGATATAGACATTGATGAACTACACACAACGAGAGTAAACATCGTGAGCCAAGTAGGTCAGTGGATACTCATGATGGTTGTGACCTACATCATATTATATACTTACACTAACTATTGAGATACATACTTACTAACTTCCATCAATTCAGAATAATAATAAAGTTACTTTTACCTATTTTGGAAGGCAATACATTTAAATAAGACAAATCTTTAACGGCGGCTTTTAAAACACGGCGTTCTTACTTATCCTTAATTTATAGGCAGAAAACATTCAAAATAAATTAATTACATCATGTAACGTTGTTTTTATTCGTCCTATGCGTAAAAAATATGCCAGGCGCTTAATTACATACATAACCAATTACCTTTATGACCACTATTTGCTTCGTGCTTTAATAAAACAAAAAGTGGGTCAAACCCGTGACACATAAATCTAAGCCTTAAAATAACATGAATATTTATATATCGATATGGCCTGTAATTTGATAAAACTTACGTACTACACAAATTTGGGATAGATTTTTTCAGAATTTGAAAAATAATTGTAGATTCTAGCTGTATCTCATCTAAGTATTTATGTCGTTTCAATTTTACTAAGTCACATTTTTTTCTTATCAAAATAGATGGACTTAAAGTGGTTGTCAACTTAATCCAGGAAAAAATTTAGTAACAAATTTCATTATCGGCCCTAGATGCTCAGTTCTAATACAAACGACTTAAATATGGTAGGGCGCGTTGTTAACTGAATTCCTGAATTCCCCTCGTGAGCTACTTTACTAAGATTTTTATATGTTAATCCAGTTAATTAATTAGATTTTTGAAGCTCTTTACGTCTAACTCTGAAGATTTGAGCATATCACCACCATTAGAAAAAGGCATACAAGAAATTGTATATTACTGATGTGCATTAGTCGCTAGCGCTACGTCCACAAAGCTTCTTCCTAACACGCAAAAAGAAAATCGCACATGTCAGATTTATCTCTCAAGTTCATTATGGTAGGAATTCAGCGGATGACCTCCTTCGCTCAATTTTACAACCTGGAAGCGTGGTCTCTCAGTAAAAGTTATATCTAAGCAGAAAAATTTTATACTACAGTGCATCACCACAGAGATCACCACACTATGAAATAAAACGAGAAATAATGCATGTAGAAAAAGTGTAATAATGATATAATAAAAGACCGCATGGCAGGCAACAGTTTACAAAAAAAAAAAAAACAATCAAAGATAATGAGGCGATAAGCACAAAAGAATACAGCCGAGTTGAAAACCTATTGTGGTAGTCGAGCACGCTTCGGCACGAATGAGCCAGCTCGCACTGGGGGAAGTACCACACCCACACAGAAGACCGGCGTGAAATAGCATACTGCTGTGTTTCGTTCGGTGAGTGGGGTAGCCGGAGGCCCATATCCCTTTCCTTACCCTTCCCATTACTTTCCTTTATTCCTCTAATCAATCCTTTCCTAATCCCTTTCCAATTTGAAGTCGGCAATCCATTTGGAGAGGCGTAAGGTCTACAAACGACGTTACGCCTCCCAAATGTTCATGGGCGGTGGTAGCGCTTACCATCAGGCGACCCACCAGCTCCATTGCCGATGGTGAAATAAAAAAAAACCTCCTTTTTTGAAGTCGGTTGATAAATAGGCAATACTCACTAGCAGTAACAAGGAACATTTCTCCGAAAAACATAATAAAAGGCTCAACCATCCAGACTCAACCATCTAGACTTAATTACACCAGATCCAGAAACTTCAATAACTCGAAAAATGTTTGTTCCTTTCCCTTCTAAAATACTATTCCACTGACCAGGAAATGACAGCCCGTTAACTACTTTCTTCTGTTAATTTAAAGATTTCTTGAAACTTAATTTATTAGAGAGCAGTATATGGGTGGCTAAATATTGTTACATAATATAAACATAATGAACAAATTAATCTGATTTGAGACACGGCTTACGTTGGCGCGATTACCATCTGACGGGGGTTGTTCGTAGCGTGCAGGGCTGACGTCACGCATTAGACCCTCACAGAACCGATAGCTACAAGCTTTCCAAAATAATGGTTCTATAATAATAGACGCCTTACAAAATAAGTTTTGTATAAAACCTTGTCTAACGTAATGAATATAAATAAATATAGTCAAAAAACACGAAAGAACACGTTTTTAAAACACACGCAAATAACAATGCTAAAAACAATAACGATCGAAATATACAAGTATTATTATGAAGCCAATAAAGCATGTTAAATTGACCATACAACATTAATATTTATTATTAACTTGCTTATGTTGTGTTTTTAATTTTATGATATAATTCTTATGTATTGAGATAGGATAGGGATAGAGTGTGTACGAGTAGACTCTTTTTTTCTCTTTTTACCACGGTGAACATTAGATGTTAGGAGGCAATAAAACAAACCCAAATTTGTAAATTAAATCAATGGTTTAAAAAAATATTTATGAGATTTTGGAATGTCGACCTGGCAGTGGTGTCAATCTTCACGTTTAGCAGTGTAGTTTCACAATAAATTTATGAGAAGGTGACCTGGTTTTGTACAATAAGTAAGATTAGGTAGGTTATTGCGTGCCGCCCAACGCCATTTTTGTCCGAATGGGCAGTGGGTGGCCACCAGGCAGGCTCTAGTGAGGGCTTCATCGTCCACCGTCCACGGTCAGCACTCAGTCGAAGCTTCGCGCCCTCCGCGCCCGCTCGTTGCGACTCGCCTTTAACCTCCCACACTATAATTGCGATGTGTCAGCCGTTTTAACCCCTCATTGTTATGGACAAATTCAACATAGGCAGGCGGGTCGAGCCCATCCCCAGCATCCTAAAAAAGCCGAAAACAGAAAAAAAGGGTGATCTTCTAGATAAAAGTACTAAAATTAAACGCGAAAAATTTAGTACCAAAAAACATGATGTGAACCGTCCACTTCCACAAGGGTGTACTCCACTGATGTATGCTTGTCAACAAGCTGATTATAAAACCGTTGTTGATATATTGAATAAAGACGTAAGTTATTGTGCAATCGTTTACGTAATTAAAAAGTAATATGGATAGTATTACATGCACAATCAAATAAAAAAGCACTCGTGTCTAAAGATGAATTGCAGGCTTTCCCACTTCCCACCTAGCGAGTTACCAAAGCACGCGATGTTATGCGGAGCAACGGGCAGGCACTGCCTTGTAAACAACCCGTCATGTAGCCCGCAAATGATTCCTTCAACGGTTTAAACCAATCACATTCATGAATATAACCATTTCACTAATCGATACACGTTTGATACATGCGTTCGTGTGAATTCTTATAGGTAGGTATTCTTAAATTTTGTTTAAAGTTATGTTGTTTGCTAATTGATAGATTGAAGAACTTTTTATTTTATGAGCAAGATATTAAAATAGCAATGTTGATAAACGTGACCTCTTAGCATACATTATAATTACTAGCTTTCCGCTTGTGGCTTCGCTCGCGTAGACTACTACATCATTAATTTTCATGGAAGAAGCAGTAATAGCATTTATTAAGGCCAGAGATACTTATATCCCGTGAAATTTATACTTATATCTCGTATTTTAGCAAAAAAATCTGCTTACCCAGTTAATTTTTAAGGACCTTACCTATTAATTTACGATTTTTTAAATCCGCCGGTTAGATGTTGTTAGGTATATATAGGCACTCCTAAAAATTATTTTTTTCAAATACAATGTATCCTGTAGGTAGGACAAAATATTGGTATATCATCATACAAAATTTACTCAAAATCTGCCTAATGGTTTTTGAGCGACTACGCAGGATCAAAAATAAATTGACTACCAATTGGTTTGGGTATATAAAACATCCAGATTGCATAGCAATAACTCTTTTAAAACAAAATGGGTCTGGTAACTGTTTCAATACTTGTATTGATTTGTACACATTTATGTTGATTGCTTATAATATATTGAACGCTTAGGGGGTGAAACATCACTGTTAAGTATAAAAGTTATTAGGCGTTCAAATCAATAACTATATGTAGAATCGTATACGTAGAGAATGTGTACGTCATTACATATGAATAATTTTGAAAGGACTCAAGTCGTCACAATATAATGACGAGTGCAACTTGCGTTGTTTCATTAGGGTGAGGTGTATGGGGTTTGCTGCACGCTATTGGCAAAATTGTTCTTTTGGTAACCCGCTTGTTGCATGTATAGAGTATAGTATTATGTTAACAATTATCTGCTCGGAAAGTTTTTCAGGAACTAAAAATTAATGTTTTGTTTGGAAAATTGAATTTCAAGCTACTGGAAAATGGCCTATTAGAATAAGAGTTATACAACGCTACAACCAAATGTAAACTTTTATATGTCAAAACTTATCAGTCAAAATCGCTTCACAGCCATCTTCAATTCGCGTCCGTGATCGAGGACTACGTAGTGCCCTGCACTATTGCGCTTCGAGTGGCGCAGGGGCGAGTCAATCAGCGCGTGCTGCCTGTGCCGACCGCGTGCTGATGGCAGCGCCGGCGCTCGCTGACGCACGTGACGCGGATGGCCTCACTCCTCTACACCTCGCTGTCGTGCACGGAAACGTTCCCTTAGTACAAACCCTCCTCGCTGCCGGCGCTGACGTGAACGCAAAAGACAACGAGCACCATACCGTTGTTCACTGGGCCACTGGTACGCACAGCGCAATGCTTCCCTCTCTCTGTATTTGTTACCTTTTCATCAGTTCTTAACAATATTTATTTAAACGATGTTCAGTTTGTTGAAGTAATCATTATTTAAAGCAGTCTTTGCTATGTCTGTGCTATTAATTAGTTAATGATAACATCGTAGTACGACATGTCGTGATTGAATCCATCAGTGGTTTCATCCACTTGTGTAGTTAACTTGTTATCTTGCGGTGTCATTCCCCAGTTCCTTCGACTTAATAGTCTTTTGTTTGTCAAAAATCGATTTATTCAAAGTAGACAAACAGTACATTACAAACGCAATACTAAAGTATTATTTGTATTTATTAACCGATTTATAATTGATAAATTGTAAAAAAAATGCGGTGGTAATACCACAAATATATATATATATATATATATATATATATATATATAAGATAAGTTCCTCCATCTTTGAATTCGTTTAAAAAGGAGGAGTTCGGATTCGGTTCTATATTTTTGGGATTTTTTACGTGGTTAACCGGTTACCGGTTCTGATGATTCTTTTTTTATTTGAAACCCCTGAAGGACTGTGAACAAATATTTCAAAGTTAAGATAAACTCAACTGGACCAGCCCAGCCAGCTTAAGGGGGACAAACAAACAGCAATTGATTTTTATATCTAGAGAATGTAGTATGTGATATCTAGTAGAATACAAATCAAACGTTCGTAATATTTGCAAAATACATAATTCAGAATATGAATGATACACGAGTAAAATTGTTGGAAGTGATTTATTGTAGTGGACGTCAGGCCACTACAGTATTGAGCGGTGGACAAGGTCGGGTCCTTGAACTCAGGCCTCGTGGATATCTAGGACTTGGAAACTAACTTACTAAGAATCAAAAGGTCGAGATTGACGATGTAATTCGAGGGGCCGAATTAAATGGCAGAAACATAAAAGTAACGACACAAATGACCTTGCAATGTCAGCAATAAACTATTAGGTCCAGTCAAACTTTGGTTTATTCACAGTGTGAATAAGCAGTATAATACATAAGTTTGCAGCTGTTGTACCTACTTAGTACCTTTGTATTATATAATCGGAATAAATAGTAAAACAGAAATACATTTGAATTGGTGAATTGAAATATTTCTTATTGTATACAATAAAGAACGGATTTAAATTTATAAATATATTTTATATGGTTTTATTATTATTATTAGGATCTAGACCTTCATTCATATAAATGTAAAAAAGTACCTTTAATATTATTACAAAAATGATATAGTTATGTAATTCAGTGTGTGGTGAGGTCGGTGCACTTCGAGCGGTGCTGGCGGCAGGCGCTGACGCAGCCACGCCTGACCAACACGGCGGGTATCCTCTGCATTACGCGGCGCAGATGTGTGGAGCACCAGCTGCTACAGATCATCAAGTCCGTTTTGTTACTTAAGTCTTAAAATCAATGGCGATAATGAATACAGTTTTATCTGTTTTTTGTATGCTATGCGATACGGACGGGTGAAACCGCGGGGCACAGCTAGTTCTATCCTACTTCCTACTAATATTATGAAAGCTTGTAAGGATGTGTGTGTGTTTGTTTCTCTTTCACGCAAAAGCAACAGAACCGATTGCAATGAAATTTAATACATTGGTAACTGAACCACTGGAATGACATATAGGCAACTTTTTATAGACGACTTACGCGTGTGAAACCGCGGGGCGCAGCTAGTTGAATATATTTGTGTCAATCTGTTACAGAGTCGTGGAGCTGCTTTAGAAGTTTTACGTGCTTTAGTAAAAGAAGGCGACGTAAGAGTTGACGTGAGAGATGCAGATGGCCGCACGCCATTACTATGGGCAGCGTCTGCGGGTTCTGCCTCCGCAGTGCTGGCCCTACACCAAGCGGGTGCTAGAGTTGATGACGCAGACAGGTACAGTGAAATCATATCTACAATAATTGGATCACGTATCGCATTTCTTATTTGAATTAATATTATAATATTTGAATAAATACTTTGTTTAGGGATGGATTAACTGCTCTTCATTGTGCGGCAGCAAGAGGACATACTGAAGCTTTAGAGACATTAGTAGGTCTTTGCGGCGCTCGCGTTGACGTAGCAGACTCTCATGGTTGCACTCCATTACACTACGCGGCTGCTTTGGGCCATGCTGATGCCACTTCAGCTTTGCTAGAACACGAAGCAGATGCTCACCGTCAAGACCGAAGGGGCCGGAGCCCAGCTCACACAGCTGCTGCAAAAGGACAAATAGAGACAGTTCGGATTTTGGGTGCGTATATTGTATGCAAGTATTAATTTATAAACAGAAAATATAAATAGATCATATTTTTACTTTTAGGAGCACGAGGTGCAAATTTGTGGTTACGTAATTCAAAGGGCGATTTACCTTTACATGAAGCTGTTGCATCGGGTCGTAGAGAGTTAGTTAAGTGGTTATTGGATGGAAGACCATCTCAAGTAAATGCAACGAATCATGAAGGGCGTACTCCATTGCATATTGCTGCTGCTACAGACAATGCCGATCTTTGTCGTTTATTACTAGACCGTGGTGCAGAAGTAAATTATGTTGCGAGATCATCAAAAAATGAACCGATAACTCCTTTAGATTGTGCAACTATTCGAGGACATCGTTCAACGGCTAAATATATACAGATGCATGGAGGTTTGCCTGCATCTAAACTACCGAATACTCAAATAATAATTGATAACACCCCAATTTCCAATTTACCAACAAGACGTGTGACAAGTACAAAAATTGATTTAAGGGATAAAATAAGAATAGAAAAACGGGAAGTTGTTGAATTATCAAGTCCATTACCAGAAAGGAGGAGAATAAGAGAAGCGAGCGATTTCAATTCTGATAGCTCCGAAGATCATCGAACTTCTCATAGACGTCATGATAATAAATATTGCGAGCGTAAAAAGAGATTAATTGATAGCAAACAAAAAAGTTTTAGTGATGGCTACGATTCTGAAATAGACGCGTGTTGTAACCATGCATATTATAAACAAAAAATAACGAAAGGGTCTAGGTCTCATAAAAGCAGATCTAGAAGTGAACCTTCTAAAAGAAACAGAAATAGCCCTCGATACCATCGGAGATATCGATCCATCTCTGACAGTTCTTCTGAAATATCAAGTTCTCAAGAAAAAAAGAGAAGTAAACGTCACAAAAAACGAAATAAAAAAAAGGTAAACTCTACATCAGATAGCAGTACAGAATCGAGTGAAAGGCGCAGTACAAAACGCAAGGGTAAGAAGACATCCATACACATAGAAAATGATGATTTAAAACAAAGTGTAAATATTGTTAAATATAAAAATATCGACTGCCCTGAAGATAGCGATACACGTGAAAATTTAGAACGAAATGTTTCATTTGATGAACCTTCGCTAATAAAAGGTATTGAAATCGAATCAAGTAAAGATCAACAAATTTTAAATAAACAAAGTGAAACAGAAACAGACACTGTTTCAGTTAAAACTAACATGGTTGTAACTGAAGCTCAAATTCACATGGAAAGAGAATCTAGTCAACACGGAAGTTCAGAATTAACCGTCACCGTTGATTCCCTTAATAATGTTTCTATAGAAACATCGAACTTATCAGTAACACAAACCGATTTGAAGGAGATACCAGGGGATCAAAGAGATAAAACTATTGAGCACGTTGAAACAATTACTAATGAAAAAGAAGAAACAAAATTTCCAGTAGACACTACATTAGAAGTAAAAGAGGTGAAGGAATCCAAAATAGAACAGAAAGTAAGTGACGAAATTAGTTCTCCAGATAAAGAAATAGGCGAAAAAGACAGTTCTCAGCTCCAGTCCACCAGTATGAATGAAGAAGAACCGACACTAGATCAATCTCAAGAATCAAAACAAGAAGATAAGCAAAAAGAAAAAGAGAGCTTGTTATCCACATCTGGTGAAGCAAGTGAAACAAGTCGCAAGAGATCTTTTCAGGTATTATCGGGGCCAGAAAAATCTTCTTCATCAAGTAAAGAAATGCCTCAAGATACGTTATTATCGGATGCCAACAAGGATCAATCTGAATCACAAGAAAAAAGTTCACCGAGTGTTTCATTTTCAAATAAGGACGAGATTTTTAAAATAAAAGATTCAGTTGAATCTGGAGACACCAAAAAAGAATCTCAAGAAGAAGTAGCACACAAAAAGCAGGAAACATTAGATGATAAAAACATTGAATCGTTATCGTTACAAGACGTTACTACAAACGTCGGTAGCCAAATAATTGATAAAGGTATTTTGTCTATAATAAAAGACGAAGGGTCTGAAGTTACTGATATTAATTTATCACTTACAGATACATCTCCAAAATTTCAAAGGAAATCTTTAAAAGACAGTCACACCAGTAGCAGTAGAAAAAGTAGTATATACGAAACTGAAAGTTATAAAGTGTTATCGGAAACGACTGGAGTCATTGATTCAAGTCCAGGTATTTTAAAAAAACGAACTACTATTGAAGATACTTTCTACGACGAAGATAAAGAGGTTTTGCACGAAAAAGTAATACGTCAGAGTACATACGGTAGAGTGCCGAGCGTAAGCGATAATGAAATTTACTACAGCCATTCTGAAGCAAATGGTAAACGAAAAAGATTTAGAAAGAAAGGTAGATCAAGAAGCCGTATCACAATACGGTCAAAAAGTGAAAATTCCGAGAGAGGATATGAGTCTAGTGGAGTTATGGATTCCGGATTTGAACCAAGTCCAAGGCCAATCCAACGTTGTATTATAAGTCCTAGACTCAATGCGTATTATGCACAACGGAAATCAGGAGGAAAATTCATGGGAAAATTTGACAGCAAAATTCCTGTTAGGAAGCCAGGAGACAAAAATGCGGTAGATATGAGATCAGTAACACAGCGTATACAAACGAATATGAGAAGGTCTGTTCATTTAACTATTTAATTTATATTTGTTTATACACGGAAACTATATTATTTAGCTAAAATTATGATCTTGTTTGATTATGGATTATGGATGTAGCTAAGTTTATTTATTTTTTAGGTACTACTGTGAAAGAAAAATTTTCCAACATTTACTAGAACTGAAGCGATTACAAATAAGAACAAGTAAAGCAAACGAAGCTGTACTGGTTAAAAGGGCCATTGACGAATATAATAAATCAAGCCTAGCTCATGTAGGCTTGGGATCTTACAATAGCACTGATTATTCATTCAGCAGTTTTGAAAAATTCTTGTATCATAGTCTACGAAAGTTACAAAGAAGCGGAAAAAAACATTTAGATAATTTGCCCGAAAAACCTATTGATTTTGACTATGGTGAAAGTGAATTATATAAAATGAGCGCTATTCCAGACAACCCATGCTTGTGTACTAGTAAAACACATCGTTGTTTCCACGCAATTCATGCCTACACTGGAATTCCATGTTCAGCTTACAGTAAGTGTCTATTGGTAGAGATATATGTGCTGCTTTGTTCCTTTATTTCATTAATTTAATTCTTATTTTTCAGTTCCATACAAATGGAACCATCATACTATGCCGAAACCCGCTACAGCTGGTCCACCGACGAAATCTAAGAACTTTTTACCAAAAATTAATACTAAGCCTTCGACAAGTTCGGGAAAAGCTCATGTTACTCTAGAAGTATCCCACGGTACAGAAAAACAGTTAATAGCACTGCCGGCGGAACGACTTGATAAAAATAAGAGATATTACGTGACATTTACTGTTAAGGGCTCTGAACCTCCTTCTGATAATGATAACGCATCACCAACTTCAGCTAAAGTAAATAGTGTACGAAGTGATTAACTAATGGTTATTTACGTGGTTGATTCTACTTAATAATAATAATAATGACAAAAATGTGAAGTTACAAAAGCACTGCCTGTAAAACAAATGTGATCTATTAATGTCCCAGAAATATAATTCCGTCCATGTAAAAAATATTTTTCTAATGGCGTAGATTATATATAAAGTTATGATAAACAATTAAGATGAATTAATAATTGTTCTTTGTTGTTCTAGTCTTCCTGTGATAATGTTTTATTGAGCACAAGTTAGATATAGATATAATATGTTGTCAGCACCCGACATGGAGTTATCAAATACTCAAAATAAAATAAAAGACTTGTATTTTTAAAAATTATTTGTTTTATTATTTATACTTTCGTCCTAGTTGAGCATGCTTCAACACGAATTGGGGCAGCTGGGGAGTACCACACCTCCACTGAAAACCGCTAACCGGGAACCGTGAATAGTAGTTTCGCAGGGTGAGAAGGGAAGCCGGAAGCCTCTTTCCTCACCCTTCCCAATCTATTGCATCTTTCCAGTCGTCAAAGCTTTCCTTATCCCTTTCTCATTAAAAGCAAAGGCTAAACGTCTGCAAATTTTAATTGCGCTGGTGATCGTTTACGATACAATCGATCAAGTGAACCACCAGCTCAAGACAGAACCCTCCTCTCTGGCTGCGGCTGGTGTCCAACATCACATTAAAACACTCAAAAGGACTTGAGCGTGTCGGAACTGTGTTTCAAGCTTTCACCTTCCTACTGGTGGTAACTCAGCATTATGCGATTGAGATACATATATAATGCTTCTTAAAGTTATAATTTTATTATTGTTTCAAACCTAAATAATAGCATTTCCAAAAAAAGTTATCCGACAGAGAATTGACTGTAGGTCTAAGTAATAGGATCTCTAGAGAGATAATAAAAAAATAAACAAATTAATGAATTATTTATTTGTAAATAAAACTAAAACTATAAATAAATTAAAAATAACATTAATTCATAGGTGCTTGCAAATTGTTTATACGCCGAGTAAAAGTGCCACACCAGCTAAAGTCCACCTCGTCGGTTTATCCTTCGTTTTTAAGTTAAATGTCCACACGAACGTTGGTCCACGCATACTGAAAAACAGTAAAAGTAAGTGGAAGTATTTTAAGTAAGAAACCTGTAACATGTTATGAATATCAATACAAAATTTTAGATTAAAAACTTAAAAAATACGGTTTTATTGCCGATGTGTTTGTTACTTTTTCATGTAAAAACTACTGAACCGATTGCAATGAAATTTTGATTGACAAAATAATGTTTTGAAATATTACAATCATGTTATTGGCAACTAGCAATGAGAGGATAACTTTTGAAGAAAAATGCACCCAATGTAACGAACGTAAATATCTACAACCCGAGCTAATAAAAACGTGTTAAAAACAATAAAATGAAACTTATTTTAACGATTGTCCTACATTGTACTAGCGATTACCCGCGGTTTTGCACGCGTTAAATTTAGAATAGCTTAATAGATCTTAACTATTAAAAAAAAACCATCACAATCCGTTGCGTAGTTTCAAAGATTTAAGCGTACATAGGAACATAGGGACAGAGAGAGTAAACGACTGTTATAATATACTATGTAGTGAAGTCACATCTCAACTTTTGGAAATCAATTTTTCAGACAGTTCACAGACATATCACCCAGCTTCCACCACCTATGACTTCGAAACCGACGCATCGCATCGCTTCAAGCTTCTGCTACTCACCGAATCTTGTACACGGGGCACTCGTACACATTCCTAGTGTCCTGTTTGTCCTGCGTCACCGCCTTGATATAAATCACCGGCATCATTGGGAACAGCTCCATCATGCGCGACTCCACAATGCCTCCCGTGGCGGTGTCCCACCGTGCTCCCTCCATGTACAGCCCGTGGATATTGGCTCCCTCTCGCGGAGGAGCGCTACGCGCGAATAGCTTTAGTTATAGCTCGTATAGTATTATGTTATCTGTGGTTATAGCACAGAATTTAAGTACAAGTATATAGTAAAGGTAAAACAAAAACATAATGGTTAAATATTTACTAAATTGAGCTGAAAAAGCATAACTTTAAATTGAATGATTTTTAAAAACCAACAGATATACTATTGCCAGGATGGAGACGTACAAATAGATGTAATGAATCTTACTAATTGTAAGTATGGTTGGATGGATGGATGTGTGGATGTTTTCTACTTTGTCACGCGAACAGCTTATAGTATACGTATGAAATTTTGTACAGAGACATATTATAGTCTAGATTAGTACATAGGCTACTATTAACCGGGGTACCACTACCACATGACATAAATCGAAACGGGATATCTATTGAATATCTATTTGAAACGTCTTTTTTTATGAACGATGCCCAGACTATCTGGTAAGTCAAACGTGAACTTAAGTATAAAGCAATAATCATCATCCTCAGCCCATATATATTCCCACTGCTGGGACACAGGCCTCCTATGAGGGTTCAGGCCATAATCCACCACGCTGGCCAAGTGCGAGTTGGCAGATTTCACATGTCGTCGAACAAACAAGAATAAAGCAAACCGGATCCAAATTATCATTTTGATTTTTGATATAATCATGAAATACATAGTTCGCTTACTTAAAGTCGCCTCGATACTTTTTGGTGACGTCACAGTTGAGGCACATCTTGTCCAGCGGCCACTCGTTCTTGCGCGCCGTTTGCTGCATGATGGCCGTCAGGAACGATTGTGGATTGAAGAAACCCGCCAGCCACACCGCTGGGGGTAGCTGTCAAATATTTTTTATATATACGACAATGTTTTATTTGTATACTAGTTTTTGAGCGCGGCTTCGCACGCGTTAATTTTGGAGTAGTTTAATAGATGTTATTACACATATAAACCTTCCTCTTAAATCACTCTATCTATTGAAAATAACCCCATCACAATCCGTTGCGTATTTTTAAAGATTTAAACATTAATAGGGACATAGGGACAGAGAAAGCGATTTTGTTTTATACTATGTAGTGATCTTAAGTACAACAATAACGGAAAACAGTGAGAAATAGCAACAACAATCTTACTTTAAAATACCATGCCGCCTTACTTTAAAGTGCCATGCTGTAACTGATAAATACCAACCAACAATTAAACGAAAATAAACTGCAAACGATTTAAAAAAAAAAGAAATTATTTTAAAACTTACATTGAAATCCCCAGACCAATTCTCCAATTCAGTAAGTCTGAGACAGAGGTCCGAAAACCAAGCAGCTAAACCAAGCAAGCTGGGGTAGGCCAGTTTTGTCCAAGAATCAGGCACGTGGTCCATAAATAGAGATTCCATCAGCTTCTCCATGTCGCTGCTGATTGTTAGCTCACCCTTGGATATAAATATACGTTAAAAATCCTTATGAGGAAAGTAACATTTAAAACTGTATATAATAAATAAACGGTCCACTTCGGCTTCACCCGTGGTACATTTATAGCCTTATAGCACTTAAGGATCATGTCGGTGAAAGAATTTTTGCAATCGATTCGGTAGTTCCTGAGATGAGCGCGTTCAAACAAACTCTTGAGTTTTACTTATTTACTATTTTATTCTATCCTATTATTAGTACCGATATAAAATAATGAAATACATTTCAGATATCTTTAAAACAATGTACACGATTATAATAATGAATGTATAATTAATATAGAGAGACGCCAAATATTACACAATATGCATAGCAGATTTTTTTATTAATTTTAAGAATGAGAGGGGAAAATGAGAAAAGGTTTTACTAACTTTCAATCCCAACTCGACCTCCTTGAGGGAACGGCGAATCTCGCCCATAAGCCTATTCATTCGCTCGCACTCTTGCAGGGCGACGATCGTGAATGGTGTTAATTCCTCCACTTTGCCCATCAGCTCTTGTAGATTAAACGGTTCAGGAACTCTGTCTAGGATGTCATCCAATATGTAGCGAACCTAGATAGAGTGAATTATTGTATTAACTATCAAAGATATAATTTATAAAACATACGCCGCTGCTAAAATACGTAAAGTATTATAAAATATGCCATCGTGTTCTAGGGCTATGGTAATTCTTTCGTTTTAATTTTGTTTCTTTTTTCTTGTGCTAAGCGTTTCATTTCAATTACAATAAACATATTATTATGATAACCCTGCTTGTTACTTATGTATTACTCAATTTTATCAAATTTCTTTTAATGTATAGTTAGCTAGCGGTCCGCCCCGGCTTCGCCCGATGTAAATATATAAATCAGACCAGTAGTTCCCGAGGTTAGTGCGCTCAAACAACAAACTAACAAACTCTTCAGCTTTAAAATATTAGTATAGATGATATTGAGTTCTAGAGCTATAGTAATTCTTTTTTTTTTTTTGTTTCTTTATGCGTTTCATTCCAATTACAATAAATATTTTATCATGATACATGATACCTACTTGTTATTTATACTTTATTTTATCGAATTCCTTTCATTGTATGTTTAATAATAACATAATTTTGGTTTCAAATTCTAGGATATAACTTTTTATTACCATTTCCTCCTTGCTGGCACCACCACCAGCCTGAGCCCCCGCATCTCTCGGTTGCATTTCGAACACAACCTAGAAATATTATTAAATAGACATTACATTGAATAATATTGATTTGATCTTCAACGATTAGTTTTACATTTTAAATCTAGTTGTTACGGATAGAAATATGTAAAAAAATTATTGCATAAAACTTAATCACCTTGAACAACCGTTCTGACACAGTGGTCAAATATCCTATTTCAGCGTTGGGATGCAGACCGTATAAGTACGGAGTCTCATCTGGCAAGAAGTCATCTATGTACTGATGGTAGCTGACATAATCAGAATTTGGTGGTGATATAAACCCTGGTGCCAAAGGACATTCACCATCGACCTGACAAACAAAAATGATGTCTGACAAAAAAAATATATTAACAATGACTTATTCGTTGCCAACTTGTTATCTACAGAGCTAAACAAATTCATATCTTAACACTTATCTATTTTATTAAATTTTTAGTTTTATAGCATTGAAATGCTTTTATAAATGAGAATTTTTAACAAAGGCCGCGTTCCATCGATACAATATTGTAATCATTGAAATAATGTTTCGTATTGGTTGTGATGGTTCTTAATCATCTCAATAGATGGAGTGGGGTGCCCCTTAGGCACATGAAACCGAAAGAGTAGAAGAAATTCGATTACTGTGGCGGGATCACGGGTGGCCGAGAGGCTAGGCGTTGCTACGGTTAGGCAAGAAACGCGGGTTCGAATCCCGCCCCGTGATCGAATTTTTTCTATTCTTTCAAAAAAATTCTCACTTATCTATTTTATTCGGACAAGACACGGAATATCACCAAAGAATATTCTTTCAGTACCCATCAGGAATCGAATGGCAGACCTCACATTTGTATACTAACCCCTATATCACAACCTCAAAGAGATATTTATAAATATACTAGCTGACCCGGCAAACGCTGTTCTGCCTTACTCTTAGCATTTAGAGATATAAAAGATATATAGATGTTGGTCGATTCTCAGACCCACCCGATACGCACACAAAATTTCATGACAATCGGTCCAGCCGAGTTGGAGGAGTATGGTACCTAACATTGTGTTGACATGAGAATTTTATATATACAAAGAAGATATATTTACCAGTTCTGGTTGCATATACTCAAGCAGGAAAGTTCTGCACAATCTCCTGTCCCAGTCGTCAGTGATGTGCCCTCCGTACATAATTTCCCCAAAGAGGTAACGCAAGTCCTCCCACGGTACACGTGGGTTCGCCTCCAAGTAGTTGTATAAAACGTATACGCAAATTGTGAGATCACCAAAGTTAAATGGATATACTCTGCAATTGAATAATAATATATCTGTTATTAGATTTATTTTCAGTGGCGTATGTATGATAATATGATAGTTAGCTAGCCCCGCGGTTTCACCCACGTAAGTCCGTATACCGTAGGAATATCGGGATTCAAAGTTGCCTATATGTTATTCCAGTTGTCCAGCTGTCTACCTACCAAAATTCATTGCAATCGGTTCAGTAGTTTTTGCGTGAAAGAGCAACACACATCCTTAGAAACTTTCGCATTTATAATATTCCCGTAAAGGATGATAGAGATAGAGATAGAGAACTGCAGTAGGATAGTAGAATATTATTATGGTATATAGTAAATATCATATCTCTGATACCTGTTCCACCCCTGTGGGCCGAACTTGCGCCTTTCAGCTACCACCGCATGGAAGTAACAGAGCGCGAACAATACAGATTTAAATTCAGCTTCTTTGCTGCACATTTCCAGAGTTTCTTGACTGAAATTATCTAATGCCTGTTAAATGAAAAAACATGAGACTTTGATTAGATTGTAAAAATTGGTAATATAACTAGCGATATTGCAAGCTGTTGAAAATTTTACGTGATTCGTAATATTTGCTTACGATTAAAGCATTATTTATCGTTATCATGAATGTACTGATGATGATATTTTAAGCCCGGTACGGTTTTTAATTAGACAAAGTGAGTATGCAATTTACTATGGACACTTTTATCACAGCTTCAAAAATTGAAAAATTACGATTATTCAAATCAATATCATACCTTATGCAAATTCGCCCACATTCCGATGGGGGGTTCATTAGTTATTTTAATGGCAGATTCTAGAATGCCTTGAGGTATGATATGATAAGCTGGATCTGCAGCCGGTTCGGCACTCAAATACAATCTGTTGAAGACGAATTAGTATTAAATCACTGCACATGTGCAGTTCTTATTGTGAAAAATTTTAACATATACCTATATTCTTCAAGGGGATTTTCAAATGTCTCTTCCATTTTCTTTTCAAGAGTAGCGAGCCATTTGGCCACTAAGTGAATGTTTTGAAGAATCACCCAGTGACCATTCACCGACGCTACACCCATGGCCTCTTCCGCTACGACTTCCTGACCCTGACCTAAGGACACGATGTGGAAATTCTTTTTGTCCGTGGAAAAACCAAGCTTTCTGCCCAGTTTCTCTAAATCCTATTGAAAAAAAAACTCAATATTAATTTTGAACTAGTATAAATGAATTTGCAAGAAGAAAGAAAATAAATGACTGCTAACTTTCAGCGGATCGACGCCAGGGGAGAGGATGAAGAACATGGGCGTTGTTGAAGTACTTTCTTGATAAGATTTTTCTAATGGCGGCGTTCGAGCTTCAACGTATTTTGTACCAAGATTTTCTTCGCAAAATGCCCTTAAGAAAAATATATTATTTTAATTAAAAATTTTATTAGTAATCCTTACATTTGTCATGGTTAGGATAAGAATAAGAAAACAATATTGATAAAAAAAACGAACCCAGAGGCATAAGACATCCTGTCTGGTCTTAAGGCTCGCAAAATACAAAGTCTCTGAAGCGAACTCTTATTCTTCCATTCCCCGGGCAACTTATCTCTTTCAGGTGCTTCTCCATCAGTATATTTTTGCCACCTATAAATTTCATTTATTTTTGTAATGAATAGTTGTAATATGTTAAAATACATTATACCTAAGCAATGATAAAAAAATCACCTTTTAGTAGCACCTTCAATATCTTTATCAAGGTTTTCAAAGGCATCCATTTTTGAAAGTGCAATAATTCCTCCCCAGGAATTATTTGAAAGCCACGAGTATGGTGACACTTCTGGGGCTACGGCATATTTCAACAAGAAGTCCAATTCCCTAGGATCAACTTTACCATCCGTTTGTAATACCTAGTGAATTTTATATAGCAGAAATTGCGGCACAGAATCTATACATAAATATTAGAGAACAATGAATAGAACTTAATAAAAACAAAACAGAACAAACCTGTAAAGTGATGAGAAACAGGAACACAAGTTTGTCCCTTTCAAACAAGCCTCGACTGGTATAAACAAACACAGCAAATGTGATGCTATCGAGCAAATTCCTGACGCGACCTTCAAGGTCATCAGCCTCTTCGGCACGCATCAAAGCATCTTTGAATACTACGCTGTATGCCTTCAACGAGAATTGGTACATAGGATTGATTTTATATAAGTCGTTTAAAATGAAGTACAAAAGTGAAGCACGAGTGGCGGCGCGTCTGTGAAAGAAAAATAGAAGGTATTTTTTTTTAAAGAACATTTATATTCGTGTTCGTAATAAGATTATAATAATTATGAAATAAAAACAAGCACATATGAATCAAGCTAAGGTAAGCTAAGCGAGACACAAAAACTGAAGTTAAAGCTACCTTAAAAACGTACCGAGGGTTATTGAAATTTTTAAAAGTCCTGTTTCAATGTGTTTTTTTTTTTGTGTTTTCTCAAGGCAAAACAACAAAAAAGTAAATTATACAAGTACAATAAATACCTATATCGTTCACGAGCTTCATCAATCTTGACAGCTGTAACTTTACCCTCTTCGACCTTTATCTCAATGTCGGCTGCAGTCTTCTTAGTAGTCTCGAGGTTTATTACAAGTGCCGAATCACTTAGGATATCGGGGCCGGCCGAAGACAATCTTTTTAAGAGATCGTCTTCTAAACTTTTTAATGTGATCTTAAAATCGTTCTGTTGTTTCGTGAGGCCAGCTCGCAGTTTTTCTAAATCTGGTCTCTCAGCTTTTACCACCTCTCCTAATAGCTGTTCCTCCAAGCTGTTACAAACAATGGAATTCGAGAACTCGGTTGTATACAATATTAAGACATGTCATGAATGCTTAGACATTTCTTTAAATATTTTTAAATAAACAATTGAAATTATTGCTGATTGTGCTTTGAGAGAAATTACATAAATTGTACGTAAAAATCATAAAGACAAACGTTCTTAAAAAGAAATCACAATACAAACAACTTACCCGTCTCTAGTAACAGTAAAGTTAATCAGTGTACATTGAGCCTGCATTTCGGGCTGATAGTGAGGATTTGCTAGTTTTGTTTGAATCACTAAACGGAAATTAGCATGGTAATCTATTTCTCTATCCCCTATCTGGAAAAACAATTCGCACATATAGTTGAAAAAAAACGGAATAATAAAATACAATCGTGTAATAAAATAAGTAATGATTTAAAAAAAGAAAATGATGAAAATCTTGCCTTAAAAAAAAATCCTAGGTCTTACCTTTAGCACTCGACCCTTCCTAATGAGCACTCTGCCTAGTAGTGGTTCCAGTACAGCATCCACAGATTCTCCGATATTCTCCAATAGAACTACATCTCCGTTACTGACAGCGCGCTCGATACGGTCAAGGTAGTTTCGTTGTGTAAGTCTAATCACAACTAATGCATCACCATAACGTGATTTGATCCATTTAATGCCTTGTCTAAAATAATTTGTACATTTTTTTTACAAATAATATCGATACAAAATATGTGATACGTAATTTCGAGTCAAAATGTATAAACTAACTAGCGGACCGCCCCGGCTTCGCCCATGTTACAAATATAGCCTATATATAGCCTTCCTCAATAAATGGGCTATCTAACACTGAAATAATTTTTCAAATCGGACCAGTACTTCCTGAGATTAGTGCGTTCAAACAAACAAAAAAACTCTTCAGCTTTATAATATTAGTATAGATTATTCGACTAGCCGCGTCTCGTCGATTCACATGCGTAAAAAGGTTCATGTTTAATTTCAATGTTTCCGTGAACATATTGAAATAAAAACACGAAACACGGAACACTAAACTCTGCTGATATTGATATATTTTTAATCAAATTTTGGGTTCGGTATCTAGTAACTATTATTTTTTTTATATTTTAGATGTGCAGATTTTCATTTCCATATATTTTTATATATTATATTTAGACCTAAAGATGGTATGTTATTATTTATTTAAATTGATTCTTACAATTAAACTTACAATTGTGGATCTATCATTAAAGGCCATCGAGCCGAATTTGTCAAAATTGTTGCATTTTCCGTACTCATGGTATCAGTGGGCAAGCCCTCGTTATTCCAACATGCTACTTGAGCATCATCTGTTAGCATTGATAGCGGGTCCAAACCTTCTGTTGTTTCGATTTTAGGCTAGAATGTGATGTTAATTGTAAAACTTACAAAAACAACTATGACTTGAATAACTATGTATGTCCCTTTCGGATTCTTGTATGGATCATTCTATGGATTCATTAAAATTAAATAAGTTTAAAAATCAGTTTTAACTTTTTTATATTATCGAGTAGCAATGGCTCACATTAGTTTTATTCAATGTGGGTATCCAGTCTTCGTTCATAAGCATGAGTCGATAGCGTCGCATAAAGCATCCCACGTAAGAAATGAATGCCGTCACCAATAGCACATCTCCGGGCAACATGACACCCGATTCCTTGAGATTCACCACTGTCGCTGACCATCTGCATTGCGAATTTTAATGAATTATGGAGTCAACTGTAGAAATTTTGTGAAAACTCAAGAATCACAGTGTGAGAAAATAGAAATAAAGCTATGCAAGTTTCAAGATATTTACTTCATTTGAGAATGCATTAACGGTTTAATTTCATGATAACTAGAAGATCTTCATGTCTAAGAAAATGTACCTTATTTTCTCAGAAGCTAATCCGTTAACAAGACGGTTGGCTAAATCTATTGTATAGTTAGTAGCATCAGCTTCTGCTTGACATTTCATCTTTTCATTGACCGCCTCTTGGAAGGCTTTCATAAGTTCTCCTAATTGTTCTTCCAATTCCTGAAATTAGCTTTGCAAATTATATCGAATATTATTAACTGACTATCTTCATTCATTACATTAGCTCCGTTTTGACACAAACAACAAACAGCAAACTTTGAATATTAGCCTACACAAATGCAATGTTTGACGAGACAAAAAGGAAAAAGGGAAAGAGGAGGTATTATATACAATTTGATTAATTGTCGCACAATGACTAAAGACTACAATACTAACTTGAATCCTCTCAGTGAGGAACGCCAGCTTGTCCCTAGCGGCCTGCAGCTCGGCGTTGGCGGCGTTGAGGGCACGGCGCTTGGGCTCCACGACGACGTACACGTCGTAGAACTTGATTATATTGATCACCCACGCGCACAATCCCGCCGCTGCAGCCGATTTCGACATTATAAACTCCGCGTTGAACTCCGGATTCTTTATGTACGGTTGGACAGCCTGAAAACGACCATTTATTTATTATTAGCTTTTGCCCGCGGCTTCGCACGATTGTATTCGGAGTAGTGTAAAAGATGTTATTATACTTATAAACCTTCCTCTTGAATCACTATCTGTTGAAAAAAACGCCATCAAAATGCGTTGCGTAGTTTTAAAGTTTGAAGCATACGTAGCGACTTTGTTTTATATTATTCTTATCCTATCCTACTTTCTACTAATATTATAAATGCGAAATTTTGTGGGGATTGATGTATGTGTATGTATGTTTGTAACTCTTTCACGCAAAAACTACTGAACCGATTGCAATGAAATTGGTAGGTAGATAGCTGGACAAGTGGAATAACACATAGGCAACATTTTATCCAAATATTCCTACGCGATACAGACTTACGCGGGTGAAACAATAATTTTACTTACCTTAACAACATCTGGATGTATATTTTCTTTATCGTAATAGACTAGATCGTATAAAAATTGATCAACTTTTGCCATCATTAACTGAAAAATCAACATGTTATGTTAGCTTTAGTTTAAACATCATCATGGAGAATTCGATTCTCTATTTAATTTTCAAAACATACCTTGCATGCTTTCCAGGACCTATCTTTAGGCAGTTTTCCTTTTTTTGAAAAGAGCACGAGTACAGCGGCCGTGACGTTCACCACAGCATCAGGCGGCGAACCGAAAGATTTCAATTCAGTCAAGTTATTCTTATTCAAAGTGTTGAGCGCTTCCTGCGCAGCAATGAGTGCGGGTTCCGCTTTAGCTAAATCATCCGCACAAATTTTTGCCTTTATTGTAACATCCTCTTCTATAACTTTGACTTTCTTCTCTTCCTCCGCAGCTGTATATTAAAGTTAGAATTAAATGTATCACTCACATGTACTAGAAATTTAAAATATAATTATGTGCTAGATTATTTATATTTCAGATTTACAGTACCGAACGCTTTCTCTTTGGACACCTTTTCACTCTCAGCTCCAACAACCTCAATCAATTCTTCAGCAGCTCTATTTTTAACCTTCAAAATTTGCTCTTGTTCTGCAAGCGTCACCTAAAAATATTATTTAATAGGATGATATTATTGATTAGAGTATATCATTCTTATTTACACAATAAAAATATGTAATTACCTTTAATACAGCTACATCTGCAGCGCAGGATGCCAACTTTTCCAAACCATTTTCCAGTCTCGAAATCATCATTTTCAAATTGTTTGTTTTTTCTGTTAATAGCTTACTGTACAAAGAAATTTGCTCCAAGAACGTCTTCGGAGTCGTATAGTTATACCTACGCTCATTTTGGAAGTACACCGCCGACATTTGATTCACGCTTTGATGGACATGAGACATAAAGTCTGCTACTGGCTCGATTAGATCACGCTGAAAAAATGTATGCAGGCACAATCAAAACGAAAAGATCATAAGTGACTTTAAATTTATTTGCTAGAAAAAACGCCGTCTACATACGGGTAAAGCTTCCACTTCAGAGATGAACCTCTTCGATACCGAACGCAATGCCTCTTTCGGCCACTCGTGGAACCAGTTGATGGCCGTGCAGTTTACAATAGAAGGGAACTTACGCGCTCGCACACGCAATGTTGCACCCACAGGTGAGAAACATAACACCACCTAAAACATTATTTTTCTTATATATTCCCATCAATATATTCTTATGATAAATTTACTTTTACGTACTTACTTTTAACATAGTCCTCACACGATTTATAAAGAACTTCCAACAGTTTTCTCGAGTATCAGGAACACCTGACGCTTTAGTCTGCAAAAACATAACATTATATTACATAATTCATCTTCTCTTAACCACAAATTTGTTATCCTTCTGTTCATAATCCACGGATCCATTAAGCCGTTAATTATGCAAATTAAGTGCCCTTACCTCACCCCTAACGCCATTAATAATATTTTCTATTTCGTCATCAGCCAGCAATTCGGGTATCTCTCCAGATGCTAACAAGTCATTAATCAAGACCAAGAAGCGCTCATCAGCGACCTGAGCGTCCGTCATAAGAAAAACGTTTCCTATATTCTTCAGACCAGCTTTTATATACAAGCCCGCTGTTAACAACATCGTTATATATTACATAAAATAATTTTTGTTGACTTTTTATTATACGAGTAGCAATAACATAGAAGTGGCTATATTTTTACCGAGATCAACCTTCAGGTCATTGATACTGTAGCCTTTGCGAAGCTGAATTTGAAAAACTTCAAGTGAAGATATGAATGAAGAGAGTCTTGATAGAGATTGTTTTCCAGATCCACCGACTCCAACAAGTAGGGCATTGCCGCGAGGTGCTTCAAGGATGCGGTTGATTCTACGAAAAAAAGCAAAATGTTCATTATTATCATTAAAAAAGTTTATAAACAGGGCAATGCTAATAATTACCTGCAAATATGATACATTGCATCCTCAAAAAGAACAAGATTCATAGTAGCCACGAGATCATTGTATGAGGAAAGCGATTCATCAAGCAATTTCTTAATTTGCGCCCACTCCTTGATGGGGAAATATTTGGGATCTCCAACTCCCTCCGCGAAATGGCAATAGATCAAAGGCTTTTCAAATACTACATTTTCGTCATAGTCCTATAAAACGAAGGATAAATAGACGTTACATGAGAAGAGAAGAAACAAAAGGCAACAGTACGGTGCAATGACCAATTTAGTCAGCAATACGTCGCTGTAAGATCGTGACTCGTAACGGTTAACAGTAAAATATAACGATTACATTTATTTAATATATAACATTAACATTAAACATACATTACATAAAATAATTAGTACAATTTCGTCTTTCATTTTAACGGTAGGTACATCAATCCCTCGAACAATAACAGCTAACCTATATCTGGGTAAATCGCCAAACAACAACAAAGTTAGAAATTTTTTCTATTCTTTCAAAATTTCTAATTTATAAAGCATTTCAATGCTATAAAACTAAAAATTAAATTTAACAAAGGCCGCGTTCCATCGATACAATATTGTAATCATTGAAATAATGTTTCGTATTGGTTGCGATGGTTCTTAATCATCTCAATAGATGGCGTGGGGTGCCCCTTAGGCACATGAAACCGAAAGAGTAGAAGAAATTCGATTACTGTGGCAGGATCACGGGTGGCTGAGAGGCTAGGCGTTGCTACGGTTAGGCAAGAAACGCAGGTTCGTATCCTGCCTCGTGATCAAATTTTTTCTATTCTTTCAAAATTTCTAATTTATAAAGCATTTCAATGCTATAAAACTAAAAATTAAAAAACAACAAAGTTGCAAAAAAACCATTTTCACACTCACCTCACAACTCTTCTTTATAACATCTACAATCAGCTTATTAAAGTTTTCATTATCCACGGAGTCGACCAATTTATCAGAGTATACTCGAGTTGCTTCATGCATCCAAAGGCGAATGAGTTCAGATTGGAACTTCACGGCGTCACCGGTAGTAAACAATATTCCCTGTCAGTAAGGAATTTTAACAAATATCATTAAGTTGAATTATAAATACCGAGATTGTCAAACAGATTATATAAAACAATTGATTCCATAATACGCATTCCTGTAAAGTTCAACGAATATAGATTGTTACATTACAAAATCTAAGAAAACATTTAACCTGGAATATGTTGGATAGATCGCGCAGATTGAATATGTAGTGAAATTTAATAGCTGTCGGTAAAAATGTAGATGCTAGCTTATTATGCAATGCCAAGGCAGCATTTACAAGATTCTCTGCATATTTCTGTACTACTATTCCAAATTTGTTAAGCGGGTTTCCTAGATGTTGAGATAAAATCTGCTTATAAATATGGAAACATGCATCCAGTCCGGGGAAACTGTAATTAAAATTGATTTATGAAATGGTCTCAATATTTATTAATCATGATATAATACATAAAAACACACAGAAGACTACCTGACGGCAAATGTACAGAAGTGCCTTTGTAATCGAGGATCGATAGTAAACGATCCAGCCGTTGGATTCATACAAGAAACAAACATACAATTTGAGATGTCTTTGAGTGACAATTTCTGCCGATCATACCTAAAAACAAAATAACAACTTAAGCGTTTATGTTAGTAGTATCTACTTTTTTCTTTCGGCGTGCAAAAATAAGTTTTCTTATTTTCCGACCATGTAAAGAAATATACCATAAAAAGTCTTACCAATGTTTATAATCCATGAATTGTCTTATAAGGGTATGTGGTTGCACTGTACCATACGTGTCCACTTCCGGCATGTTCAAATCATCAACAAAGTATATCATGAACTTGCTGCCCGGCGGACCAAAATTACGGCCCGACTTCTTTTCTAAAGGCTTTTCGAGCACTTTCTGAATCATCTCTGGAGCAAAAAATGTTTTTGTGTACATCAGATATACTATGGTTTTATTGTTATTTTTTACATTGTGTTTACAGATGTGATATGAAGAATTTGTAATTATTGTCACCATATATTTTAATTAAGGTACCTGATGTGGTATAGAAGTTAAGAGGTGCATTTGTGATAGCAAAATTATCAGACAGTGAGTTCAGTTTAGCAGCAACGCTAACAGTCTTGCCACTACCAGCACTGCCCACTAACATCACTGGTTTTTGTTTAGCGATGAGGAGATCCATGAAAAATCTTATGCGGGTAGTTTCTGATGTTGATACTAAACAGGACTGAAACAGAATGTATCTATTAGAAACTACCTCTCTTATATTATGTCGTATGATAATGTATAAGTTGAATTTTACTTGTAGAGGTATATCCGGATCTAATTCAAACGACTCCACTTTTTCTGTCCATGGTAACCATTTTTTAGTCTCCGGATCAATGAAAAATCCAAATACATTTCCGGTAGATGGAAATTTGATCTGTTTGAATTCATTACAAAACCACTTGCTAAATTCATTACGCCAGTCCACCAGTTGATCTTGGAATAAGCCAGATCCAAAACCCCAAACGATACAAAACACAAAATAGATTTCGTACCTAAAATATTTTAACATATTAGATATATTTAACACATAAAATCAAAGTTTATATTTAGGTATGAAAGAGTTATTTAGATGTACAATATTCTCCTTACCATTCTTTTGGACAATCAGAAGGTAACAAACTCTTGTTCAGGAAACATTCAAGTAAATAACAAGTTAGTTGAATCTGCTGTAGTTCGCTCAATGGCGTGATTCGCTTGTATTTTTTGCACGATTCAAGAAGAGAAGGTATATATTTGTCAAACATTACTGTTAACATTGCTTTCTCTGATTCATCATCACGGGTGGTTTCTATCCATGACGCTACAAAACTTTTGCGAAAAGAATAAAGGGGTTAATTTTATTAACAAAAAATTAAGCTAATTGGGATTTAATGCGACCGTAAAAGTTAAAATAAATACCAACATTACATTGGATGTAATCTAAACACGTTTAACAAACTCAAACCCAAACATTAAAAGATTCATATGTATGAAAGCGTACCTATCCAGCGTTATTTATCAAGTGACATGTGATAAAAATGTAGAGTTGTAACATAATATTATGTAGAGCTCTGCGGGTTTTGTTTGATAACAGCTTATTATTAGAAAGTAAAACCTAATATATAAAAACTACTTACGGATTCCATCCTAAGTCTTGAGGATTGATATAAAGAATACCAGCTCGGGACACAGTAGCTGGCGTGGCTGTACGTAACGTAGCAATCTCAAATAGGAGACGCATTGATTTTGTTAAAGCGATCCGCTCATTACTCGCTAGTGTCAATACCTTGTGGAATATTTAATTGGGTACTTACAAAAAATTTAATGAACGCAATGTTTTCTCATAAAAAAATAGTTTTATAGTAATAATCAAATTAGATATACTTAGTGTACAAACCTTATTATCATCCATCAATGTATTTAAGCTTTCAATCCACATTGGATCAATGTCGCCATCAAGTACAATCCACTTTGGTCCATCACCAGGCATGTTAGCCATGTCTCGCATTATCGTTGAAAATAATCCATCTTTCCATTCTCTCGTCGCAGGGTTAATTATCCCAAACAATTCGTCATTTGTCACTGCTTTAGGGTCAAGATCATTGTAATATGGTTTCATTTTCAACATGTGGTATGTTCTATTTAAACATTGCCAGACCATAGATTTCCCTGTTCCCGCAAATCCATCAATGAAAACGGAATGTCTCACGGCGAATAGCTCCACAAGTTGCACCATCTGTTTATATGTAAAATAAAGCGATAGTTTTTTTTACTTTGAATTAAACTTTCAGAGTCGAAGATTCAGATAAGAAATACCTTTAAAATAAATCCTGGTTCGGGTTGCAAATTCATAGAAATAGCCCCCTCGACAAGGCTTTTCTCAAAATCGAAATCTCGTTTTCTGGGTACATCTAGAGCAGGGAACAAATCTCCAATAAGACCCATGAAAACAGGTCTATCATCTGTTACAATTTTGGGTATGTTAAAATCTCTCAAAGCTCTCATTAGTACTTGATCTTCGGGTCTTAAACGATCGCCTCTCTAATTATAACAAAATAATCATGTAAATATATTTCAAAACCATATGTGCTACATTATTAATGTATCAACAAAATATTTTTAATACCTTTAGAGAACCAGCAACGACAAGCACTGATTTAATAGCTCTTAGACCCCAGTCATAATGGTCTTGCTTTGATAGTAACTCCCTACACAATGTATAAAGTGTAATAAATTTACGCGCTAGAAGCCTAGCCTCTTGGAATCCTTCCGCAACCAACATAATTTCACAAATTAATTCAAAGTCAGGTACCACCATAGCACACGGCCTGTTAGAAATAATATTTTAAAACCATGTTAAAAAGAGCATACGTACATAATATTGTGAACTAGGCACATTATTACCTGAATAATGCTTTCAGATTTTCGGGCAGTTCAGTTCTCCCAGCGTAGCCAGGATTCATGGTGATGAACATACCTATTGTTGGTATGAGTGTTATATATTCACCCATAAAATCAAATTTTTTCTTCTTTGCCTTTATAGCATCCAGAACACTTTTTACTTGTACAGATACTACAGAAAGTACCTCTACTGAGATACGATTGAACTCATCAAAGCAACCCCAGGCACCAGTTTGAGCAAGACCTAGAATTCAAATACAGTAGTATATATACCATTCAGATATTTTATACAATGGCAAATTTAATCCTAAACCGTAATATTTTTGGGGTGGCATATTAAAAACACATTTTTTTTGCCAAATATAATTTAAAATTATAATAAGTGGATGTAATAAGACATGTGCTTCTTTTTTTCCAATTAGCTACATCTTCGAACCATCCTGCAAAAATGAACATTGTAACGCTCCTTTTATTATCATCCAAATTATTATAGTACACTATTGACGGTAAATCCGTCACTGTTTTTACTTATTAACTTAATAACCAATTAAACATCGCAGAATATTTATTTTAAAACTACATAATATATGTATGTTTACGCAACCAATAGTTATAATTGCAAACCTTTGTAAATATTTCCGCAAGACTTATAATCCATTTGTTCAGAGCAGTTGAACACATAGACCATGATACCGAGCGCCCTTCCCAAGTCCTTGGTCGTCTCCGTCTTGCCCGTTCCCGCGGGACCCGCCGGAGCACCACCCATGATAAGATGAAGACTCTATTTTCGTGAATTTTCAAATTTGTTATTACATTTAATATGATACGTTCAGTGATTTTGTTAAACATAAATTATTAGGTACTGTTGTGTAATATAAAAGCGTGCTTATTTTTTGTTACCTGAGTTAATGTTATGTAGCATCGATCCGTCAAAGGAGTGATTACGAGACGAGGCGTATTTCCCAGATATTCGTAATCGTAAAGAAACTGCGCATCGCAAATATTAGCGAAGCAGTTATTTAATTTCATGTCCCATCTATGCCTGAACAGTAAAAAAAAATTTATTAGTAAGACAAGATAAGAATTAATGAAACAAACTTTTATTTTGTATCTACCTCAATTGACTCTGCCACTGAAAGGCATTAGATGTTTCGACTTTGGCAACAATCAGTTTTGCCACTACATCTCTCGAATGTACATCAATGGTACAAATGGTCATAATTTTCTGACGATCACCAACAGTCAAATCTCCGAGCAGAAGAACAATCAATGCATTTAATTGCGCAATTTGCTTCTTCTGATAGTCTTTCAGTGCACCCTCGTAGCCTATTGACGATAATAAAGTTAAATAGACTAAACTACCAACGAATACATATTTTATTTTTATCTTATGACTTATACACCTTCTTCTAGCTTTTCAAAAGCTTGATTAGTTTCCGTGGTCCACCAGATTTGTGTGCCCACAAGTGCTGGCTGTGCCGGCCAGTCGAAAACCCATTCATCGCGAGGTTTGTCTTCATACGATTTCACACTGTGCTCAAATATATCTCGTAGTGTGTAACGCATACAATCCGTCACTCTATTTAACCATAATTCGACCTAGAAAATATTTTATCAAAATTTTCTACCAAGAATTAAGAAATATACTAAATATAGAGAGTTTTTGAAAACAATAAACCGACTTTTCCAGAACAGTCGCAGCAAGGTGCCTTAAATGGCACGTGTTCTTCATTTTCTTTTGATATCATCTCAATAGCTTGCTTGCTGCCAGGCTTGGGGAACACTAACTTCGCCAAATTATCGTAAAGCTTTGACAAGTGGCGAGCAACAGCTGGTGGATTATTTCCATTAGACAAAATATCTACAAGAAATGTAAATAATTTAATGCATGAATTATATTATTATAAATATTTTGCCCATTATTTATTAATTTATTAATTTGTATTTCCATTCAACATTTACCTAGTAAATCTGCTGAAGATACGAAATAGAAACGAGGATAAGCCAAGCGTTTAGTTTCCAAATAATTATTGAGTGCCTTCTCGCACAAGTTAAGTGAATTCATTAATTCTTCTAGTTTATCTAGCAATCCGGGCTTATTGGTTGCTTGTACCACATTGGGAGTATTTGCAATGTCTTTTAATAATTCCTTGAAAAACATTCGGAAACGATATTATTATGTAGTGGAGACACTAGACACGTTTAGTACTTTTAAATTTAGAATTTGTGTGTCGGATGAAAAAATTCCACTCGTGATGAATTTTATTATCGATTTCGATATGTGAAAAATTATAATTATACGGGTAACATACATTTTGAATCACTGACCTTGAAAGTTTTGTCAATAATATCGAACCGTTTAGAATCTTCTGGAAGCTGCGCACGTATATCATCAGAGCCCACGAAAATACTCTCGAGATACTGCCATTTGCGTTGCACCTCAAACCAAATGGCAATGACTGCATCCGCCGTTCCGAGTTTCTTTTGCCAAGCAGTAACTTCTGCTTCGTAGAATCCGATAAATTTCGATGACATCATATTTTGCACTTGGTTCTGAATGAGAATTTAGTGTACGTAAATTTTATTTTTTTAAAGACCATGCAAATAATCCATTTATTATTACACACATTACCTGATTGTCTTCAAGAGTCTCGACAAGTTCTTCGCTGGCTTTTGGTAATTTAATGCCGGTTCTGTCATGCACAGTATAATCGAACTCCATGATAGCCCAAGTAGCTTCCAATTCCCTTAAAAATGAAATGACAATAAAAAAAATTATATTTTAGGCTTGATGCAGCTCCATCAAAGTATTTATTACTTTCGATCGACTTGGAAATACAGAAATTAAATAAAAATAGTAATATAGTATTTACTTGAGCGTTTTCTCCATAGCAGCCTCTTTGACAGATTTATCGACGATAGTTTTAACTTCCTCTTCATATTTATGTAGGTTGAGTGCAAGTAAGTCTGCTAGTGTTGTATCATCATCGATATGGAATTTTACCTATAATACCAATATATTATAATGAACTTAATATGTTTAAAAATACGTCTTGATAATCACCTTTAATTAAAAATTAAAATATGAGGGATCTTACCTTATAACATAATTTTACTTACAACTAAATATTTATATTAACACAATATTTACATTTCTAATGAACGACATGATATCTACAAAATGAACTCTGAAAGAATAAACGTAGAGCTACAAGCTTTCGGTTGTGAATATGGTCTCGTGTTCAGTATTTGTAAACCTTGTTCTCTAATTTTATGATGTGCATATGGTTTATTGAGTTTCAGCGATTCCTGAAATGTTGGTCGTCTAAAGTCTTGAAGGTAATTGTTAAATTCTCTTCTGATTGGTTCTTTACATTTATTATCAATTACCTCAGTGTTATATGTTATTGTGCTGGATCCATCGAGCGTCTTGAATTCATCCAAAATTTGTTTAACTGATACTCCCGTCAAAACATTTTCCCTCGATTTTAATAAATGTAGAGAACCGTAGTTGTTTTTTGTTAAAATGAGATTTGAATTAACAGCTTTCTACATGATATGGTGAAAAAAACAAAAATAATCTATTAAAATCTATTCAATTCAACAACAATGCAAAATACTTAGAACATAACAAATATAACGTTCTAGGTAGTTACAAGGGTAATATGAAGTATTTAGATACTTTTATTTGATAATTTGATTTACCTTTGTTGCCATCATTAATTCTACCCAATGTCTATCTTTAATAGCAGGATTCTGTAAATCGGTAACAGCTCGCAAGGATGTCATTAGGTTCTTTATTGTCCCTTCAATAGATATGTAAGGTTCCCTGAATAAAAGACATAGATATTCGTAACATTGGAGACTCATTTTCAAATGCATATAATCGTCTGATGAAGAAATTCTTTTGCATGTAACTTTATCCAATATTAGTTCTTAATTTTGATACTTATATATTAAGTACATGTCGAAAAAGCCATATTTACCCAAATTTACATTACAGTTAATAAATTACGCATAAGAAATTTTGCATACATACAGTATTAGACCATTTTTTTTTTTTTATTTTACCTTATATAAATAAATGTATTTTCTTTCTTTTCTTACTTTCTATTAAATCGCTCCTCTTACCATACTCTCATGTCTTTGTCTAACTGGCGCAGATCTTTAGTAAATCGCTTACATTCTTGATCCATGCCATCAGCGTCAATTTTCTTCCACGGCGATTTCTTCCAGAACTCTATTGTGCCCATTACTAAATAATAGTAATCCCACAATTGCTGAAATTACAATCATTAAAAAGTTTTATACAAAATTTACGTAGGTCCTCTTAATCAGATATGTGATATGTCAAAATATTTTAATTACTTTAATCAATTTGAGTTCCCGCCGACATTGTTTGAGGAACTTGTCATCTGGCGGCTGAATGTCAAATAATGCACAACTCTTCCTCAATCCACTCACAATCTCCTCAAACTGCAAGAGCTCCAGATGCACTTTGTCTATTTCCCTATACGGCTCTTTGCAAGATTCAAGGAATATCTAAAATGATAACGAGCAACGTTTTTTTATACATATACATGTATAGACCAAGAACTGAAAGTCACATAAGCAATTTATTAATGGTAACAATTATTGTGAATTGTTTGTCTGTTATAATCTTGAAGAAGAACCGAAAGAAAGTAAGCCAACTGAACTGTCCTTAAAGAAATTACCAAAAAAATTTGATGATTTACTAATTAAATAAAAAAGATGGATGCCTCAAAATAGAATATGCAATTTTTTTATACACGAGATTAACCCAAAGCGATGACCAACCTCTTTCAACCTGAACTGGTCTCGGTACATGGTGAGCCTCAGGTTAATGAGCGCCACTCGCTTAGCGATGAGCGCCGCTTGCGCCGCTTGTAATGGTGCTACGTTATTCTTTTGTACCGTTGCTAACTTCACTAAATTACGCCATCTCTCCGGCAGTACGTCCAACTGATCAAATAGTTTATCTTAATTATATTGAACCATTTAGGAGGGTATTTAATTGTTCGATTATTAATAACAACTAGATACACAATCAGGCACAAAAATTCTTCTCTTGTAAATCCTACTTCAACTCATCCGAACAATTATTTATTTAGTTTTTCGCGTACATGATCAGCTAACAGGCACTTACTTTTCGTACACTTTATGAATACATCCTGAATGATTTGATTATGAATTCACATTCATAACGTTAATAATGAATGATTTTGCTTCAACTGTTCGAATTTTAAACAGTAACATTTTAGGATAGTTTTAATACGGTTTTGTTTAATATTGTGTATTTAGTTGTTTTTAACGAACGATTATTATTTAATTATGAAACGTAGGTACATTATATTGTAGCCAATTTTTTTCGTCTGTGTTGTTTTTTCTTAGTTTATCTAGACTATTCTTACCAAAGTATGTACCGAGTATTGGTGAGCTGTTGAAGGCTCCTTTTCGAATCCAAATGGAAGCAAGGAATAAACATCAAAATTATTATAATTATGAAGTAAAACATTTCCATTTTAACATTAATAAATTTGAACAACATTAGTGACCTGCGTTCGTTCGTTAAGATTTCAAGTACCTACTCATACTATTCAAATGTCTGCCTTACTTTTATAAAGTCCTTCGATTAATTTTAAACTGTATTCTTCTTGGTCATATATGTTTATTGAGATTCGCTAAACTTATCAACAAAATTATATTTATCCATTATCCCACTTCGGAAATCTGTTATCAAATAATGTCTCCCCTTTATGAATCTACGCACCTGTTCATAGGTTTCCTCCGGGAAATCGACTCCATACTCCTTGAGGACATATATTATGTCCCTGAGCGGCTCGAACATTTGCTCCGTGCCCGCGTCCGCTTTAGCCTTCACCTCGTTGAGGACGCCCATCACTTTCAGCAAACCCTCGTAATCATCTTCACCCAGCTCCACCGACAGTTCCTTTGTGGCATACGCTATGAACTTCTCCAAGTCGTCCAGGCTGCGTTGTGAGTATTTATTTTTAATTTTCTAAATGATTTAGTTCAATACGTTTTATATCGAACTTATAACAACATTTCCAATGCAAAAATATATATTCCAATACAAATTATAGTTAAAACACAAAAGAACAAGGTGGTAAAAGGTCACTTATTTTATTTTTTTTTTATTTTTACTAATACAGTCAACAGATGCACAGAAGGCAACTTGTATATTATTAAAGGTGATATTTTCCAAGCAACCAATTGAAGGTGTGATAACTCTATATATTTACCTTGTCTGGACATGATCCTTCAAGTTTTGCTTATAGAGATTACTCCACTTGCAGATTATGTTCATAATGGCTTGATTGAGTCGCTTCAGATCTAGCTTCAGCCAACCATTACACAAGTAATTTGGAGGTAGTGCAGCAACTTCATCATACAAAGCATTGAATTTGTCGATCTGATACAATTAATTCGATAAAAAAGGCTGTATATAATATTTCCACACAAATAGAAAAATGCATTCAACGCAAAATTGTGCAAAAATGGGCTATGTAATTTTTATACACGAAACTGAACCATTTACGCTACATATCTTAGCAAAGAACGAGAAATGTCATGTTTGAAGTATATCAGTTTCTAAAGAACAAAGAATATCCAGATTATTAACAAAAGTACATGAATTCAGTCAAACGCAAAACCATATTATAATATTTATAATTGAACAAAACCTACCTCTTTCTGATACTCCTCGAGCTTAGGTTTACATTCGGGCGGATCCTGGCCGTTGTTATCGTATCTGTATTTATCGAACTCCTCCGGTGGTATGACTCGCCCGTACTTCAAGAAACCGGCCAATACCTCCTGTCTATCTTCCATCCATAGTGGAGTGTACTTTTCATATTTCTATACAAAAATATAAAGATTTTAAGTACAACATTTTATTCAAGAATCTAGAATCTTCCACACGTGCACATTTGATCCTTACCGAAGCATATTGAACAACATCTATTATGCTATTTTCGATCCTCTTCGATATATCATGGTAGAGATCTATCATGCTTTCTTCTGCAGCTATATCATCTATAAATAAAAAATAACTCATATTGTAAATTAGTACTAATATAAATTACAAGCCTTCTTGTTTTTTTTTTAAATTAGTGAATACCCTCATAAGTTGCAATAGGCACAATGGGATCGATTCTTGGGAAGAGAGTGGCCTGTAAGAACATGTCTTTCATCATTTCAACCATCGTGTCGTACAGCCCATCCGCATCTTTGATTTCTAACGATGGCGTGAAAGAAATATCTGCAAAATTAAACACACTAATTAAATTATTAGACATTTTATTATTTCCTGGATACTAAAAAAACAAAATAAGATGAAATTGTAACAAAAAATAAACCTTTAATGTGTGAGAGCTAAATCAAATTTAAATGGTAACACACGAAACTAATTTTTTTCTGAACTGCATGAAACAACAACAAAGCAAAAAAACTGCATATATACAAACCAGGATCCTTTAATTCTGCAATGACTTCCATAAATGCTACTTGAGGACCCTTCTCCAAATCCGTTTGTTTTTCAAACAAGTCAAGGCTGCATTGAATCGCCTTCATTACTTGTTTTGACACCTAATAGTTAATATTTACATATATTATTTTCTAATCTTTCGGTTTCATGTCTCATGTCTTCATGCCATTTATTGAAATGATTAAGAACCATCTCAACCAATATGAAACTTTATTTCAATGATTATTATTAGTGATAATAATTGAATGACGGGCGGCCGAGAGGTTAGCCGTTGCTACGGTTTGGCAAAAATACACGGATTCGATTCCCGCCTCGTGATCAAATTTTTCTATTCTTTAAAAAATTCTCATTTATTAAGCATTTGAATGCCATATAAACAAAGATTTTATTTTAAATCAGTGTAGATTCTTATTGTGCAATATGTATAACATTATAAAATCATAATAATTATTTTCGAGCATAAATACCAGTGTATCTATGTATTTCACGTAAGCCGGCCACCGCTCGGCTCTAAAAGCCTCTTCCTCCATCTCCCTCCGTTCTTCCTCTATATCTGCGAGCTCTTCTGGGTCTAACTCTTCTTCCTCCTCAGCTGGTGAGTCCACTTCCTCGCCTTTTTTTAACAAGTGTAAACAATAAAATTAATTCTTTCATAAAAATATAATTTAAATTACAAAACTACGATTTCATGGAGCGTTAAAATGTTACCTACTGCATCATATATATGAACTTACATATATATGAACTTAGCGTCTTTGGTATTTAAGCAGTTTTTATCTAACGTTTCCGTTTTCAGTACCATGTTCCATGCCCTATTAGACACGCATCAAGTTCTGTGCTCTGTATAGAAAGCAGTCTTCCCAAGTCTTATTCTGTCTCTACTCCAAACTTAATCAAAATTCAGTAAAGTGGGATAGTTGTGAAAGCGTAGTGGATAGCCAAAGAAAATTACTTTTATATTTACACAGCAGGGATTAGTAACATAATGAAACTCTCGAACCTGCGTCACGTCTCTCTTGTCGCTCGCGTCTCGCAGCCTCTTTCTCTTCTCTCTTTAGTCGCCTGGCTTCTCTCCTCTCAAACTTTGCTTGCGCTATCTCTGCCTTTTCTCTATCTCTTTCCTCCCTTGCCAGTCTCTTCTCTTCACGCCGCTCGTCGATCTCTCGTTGCTTACGTTCTCGAGCTGCTCTTTCATCTTCGTCGAGTGTAGCTTCATCCACTTCTTCTAACTCTTCTTCTTCTTCATCGGACTAAACAAGCATATATAATATTTTAGAGAAAATATCTAAATTATTGATATAGATTATATGAAATTAGTTATTAAACATACGTCTTCTTCCTCTTTTATATTGAAAAATAGCTTGTAATTGATTTTGAGGATGTCTTGGAACTCTTGATGACTTTCCAAAATTTTGGCACGCCTGCAAAAAAGAATTATTTATGTGTTGCATACTGTTTAGGTATCCATAGATGTTTCAATCTTTCTCAAATTCAAATTTCCTTAAAGATAAAAGCAGAGCAATTGACTCACTCATGCACAGACGTATTTAATGAACACAACACAAAACAATCCAACCAATCGACCAGACATAGAACAACACAGAAGATATCTAATTAACTCATCAGAGCTCATCGGACCTCTTGAGCAGCCTCGGCAGCCGCTCGGCGACGGCGAGCAGCTCCATCCTGTCGGGGTTCTCCTTGCGGTTGTGCAGCGGCTTGTCGCCCCACGCCGCGACGCCGCCGAGCCCATTCCGCACGTTCGTCTGCGCGGTCAACACCCGCTCTTGCAGAGTGTTTATCGCCGTGTACACTTCCGCCATCCATTCCGTGACTGTCGTTTTCATGAAAACCCATTTACATTTACCGCTGTTGGATTTGGAATATATCGCAAATGAAATGATTAAAAAGTCATTCGGCGAATA
Source organism: Zerene cesonia (assembly GCF_012273895.1). Classification (NCBI taxonomy): domain Eukaryota; kingdom Metazoa; phylum Arthropoda; class Insecta; order Lepidoptera; family Pieridae; genus Zerene; species Zerene cesonia. The sequence goes on from NC_052109.1 coordinate 3,659,156, forward strand.
CACGAACGGCGTGGTTTATATTAAAGACCAACAGTGTCATGAACAAAAATTTAGCTTAAATTTATCATAAATCTGAAATATCCGATTGGACGAGTCTTTGACCCTCCGTTATGAAAGTACATTTAAATAAAATATGCAAAAAATAAAATGATGAGACTACCGAGTCAAATACTTTCTAAAAGTAGAATATGGATTATGCGTGTTAGGGATATAAAATAATTTTACATAACATATTGCTCATAATTATGGAGAGTTTATTTAAGTTTGTATTAACTTAATCAAATACACGTACAGTCATCATTCCAGGTGAGCTCCTCGACACCTCTGCCTAGCAATTGGTCAATAGCAGAGATCTCTTTCTCAATGAGAGCCACTTCAGTCTCATGGCTCCCTTCACGTATAGCGTTGTACCAAGCAATGGCTCGATTTAAACGATTCATATCGTACTAGAAATACATAAAATATACCGTTTTTAATTATATGTTAAGAGCCGGTTTCACCGCTTGCTAATAATGTCACCAATATGACACTTTTTGACATAAATTTTCATACATTAGATAAGCTAAACAAAAAATATCACGATGCTATAAAACTGGATATATAAATATAATTATTTTATTATGCGGAATAGATGTTTGAAAATCGAACCTGTAATTTTTCATTTCTAGCAAAGAGTTCCAATCCATCAGCTGGAATGCCTTGTTTTTCTAAATACTTCATGTATCGCATTTCACGAAGTAACATCACCAACTACAAAATATAATTGTTTTTTGTCTTAACTCTTAGGTCTGTGTTTAAATAAAAATAGTTTTAAAAAACTAAAAAACACGCTTTTAAAGCACGTCAAACTAAAAATTACAAAATAAAATATAGTTTAAAAAAACTAAAAAACACGCTTTTCAAGCACATCAAACTAAAAACTATAAAATAATTTTTAATATAAGCTGAAAACAATAATGAACGAAAAATACTAATATTGTTGTGAATAATTTTTAATATAAGCTGAAAACAATAATGAACGAAAAATACTAGTATTGTTGTGAAAAAAGCGTGGGGCGCTTTGTGCCATATTTTTCGTGTATTGAGCAATGGGATGATGGGATAAACATATCAAGTTATTAAACTGTCCCCGATTCTCGATGAGTGTACGAAATTTGAATGAAATCTGCATGTTTAAAGTGAGAGAAAATCGAGCTTAAAGGTGTCAGTTACATAT